>NC_133030.1:35977500-36277500 GCF_048771995.1 Taeniopygia guttata
GGAGAAAGATTAATTTATTCAATTTTACATTAAATTTTGCCTTTTAAAGGAGGATAAATATGTTTTAATTGGTGAAAAAATAGAGTAAAATAAATCAATAAATATAAAAAATGGATTTTGTTCATTTACTTACATAAATTTTTTACTCAATTATTTCTGGTAATTGTGCAGTTTAATGCAGTAAATGATTTATAACAGATTGAAATATTTTTACTGGAGTATTCTATTCCATCAAGGTAAGGTAATATCTTTCTCTAAAATATGTCTGTAACAAGAATGCTACCTACATAAATGCATGCCAGTGACACATAGGTAATTTCAAAAGTAAAAATCTTTTTCTCCTGTGTCACCAATGGGAATGCCATTACTAATGCTGTTAACTAATTTTCTACATAGACACTAAGATGTCTAAACCTCTCAGTGTAGTCATTGGCTTCAACCCAGCTGGTTTCTTATGCCTCTCAAGTCTTCACCCTTGCTCTGCTTGGATTTTTCCTATTTCTCATGGTTCCCTTGGAACAGTGTTTCACTATGTTTATTCTTCCTTTTCCTTTTGATTCCCATTCTTGATTCTTTTGATATCTCTGCTACACCTGACATGCAGCTTTCGAGTTTTCACTTTTAACCAAATAGTTCTTCTTTATGTAGTTTTTTTTAACTCTCTTATGTAACTTTCCTTGAAGTGACAAAATGATACAAGAATTGCCTTTTAAACATGAATGAACCAGTATCAAACACTGTGCTGTCCAAAGCAGAGAAGTGAATTGATTTGGGGAAATTAAATATTGATACTGTGCTCTCAGGGCCAGCACAAAACTAGGCAATTTTGCAAATTTTGCATGGCCCTCTGAGAAAAGATGTGAGAAGATATTAAAAGTGGTGTGAAAAGATATTAGAGAATAAGTAGGACAAGTGGTTACGAGAGAGAAGTCTTTAGCTGTCACACCAAGATTCTAACCTATGGTGTGCTAGTTTTAGCTGGGATATAGTTAGTTTTCTTCACAGCAAATAGTAAGTAGTTTTGTTTTGGGTTTGTGCTGGAAACTGCATTGATAATACAGGGGTGTTTTTGTTATTGCTCAGCAGGGCTTGCATAGACCCAAGTCCTTTTCTGCTTATCACCCCACCCCACCTGTGAGGGCACTGCAGGTGCAGTCCCAAAAATCTGGGAGGAACACTGCTGGGACAGCTGACTCCAGGTGACCAAAGAAATATTTTATACCATATGGAAACATGATCCATATATAAATAGTGGTCAAAAAGGAGGGAGGTTGACAGTGATGGTGTTTGTCTTCCCAAGCTGCCTTTACTCATGACAAAGTCCTGCTTTTCTAGGGATGGCTGAACACCTGCCTGCCCACTGAAAGTGGTGAATGAATTCCTTGTTTTTTTCCTTGCACATGAAACATCTTCTTTCCCTATTGACCTGTCTTTATTTCAACCCTCTTGTTTTCTCATTTTCACTCTTCTGATTCTCTCCTAGTGGTACCAGGGAGGGGAAACAAACGTCTGCATGTAGCTCAGTTGCTGGCTGGGTTTGAAACACAGCCCATGAGTTCTTGTGAAAAGTCTTGCACAACTCCATGGAGCATAAAATGGTAAAGAGCACAAGGTTCTTTGCCCCATATTTACTTAGCCAGAAATGAGGACAACTTGAATCCATTTGAGTATATGTAATTGTACCTGCATTAAGTAAATGTGAACCTGCATGGGAATTTTATTTGGAGTTGGTGCTTGACATGAAACAAACCAAAGGAGTTCCCTTCATAAGCTGCATAAATAACTAAATGGTATAAACTTCTGGGCCACTCATCAGTCAGAGAAGGTACTTCTATGGAAAAGATTTGGTTTTTTATGCATTATAAGGCTGAATGCTAATTTTTGTACAAGCAGTTTTTTTCTATCTTGCATTATGAAATAATAAGAAGCTAGAGATTACAATACAAATGAATAAATAATATTTGCTATTTTTTCCTAATATACTAATACTATTTTTAATTGTATTTTCAAATAAATACAAAGATCTATTAGCCGTGATTTAAGTTGGACACTAGCTTTTACATAAAAAAATGAAGAGCCTTTTACTTTACTGGTATTTATTCATACAAAAAAATGTGGCCCCAACCCTTATTATACATTTGAAGAACACTTACGTCATGTAAATCTACCTCCCTACAGAATATTTAAATGTCATCCACCCTTTTTGTGTGTACATGAATACACAGAAAAGGACAGGTCATGAAGCTCTTACAGTATAAACACTCCTGTTCGTATTAGGAAGGGACACATTGAAAAGTAGGCCTTAAGCTGATCACTCAAGGTCAGAAACTTGGAGCAGTCTAGCCAGTAGTGTGTGGTGGTCAGCAACACCGCTTTTCTTAATCTTTCTTTTGTGTCAAATTCAGAAGAATGTTTTCTACTTACACTAGTGAATACATCTCATATTTATTTCCAAAGGCGGGCTGATGTAAAAAAAAAACTTTGCAATTTGTATCTGCTAAGAAAAGGTTCCTTGGCTTTCTTAAAGAGAGTATAATGAACCCACTTAATCAGTTCATTAATTTAGCATCAATGTTCACTTAATAATTTCAGAACAGAAAAGTTGTCTCCTATTCTTCTGCAGTATTCTAACTGTACTTCCTTCTGTGAGCAAAACTCATTTGGATATTGATATTAAAGAGGCAATAAATTGCAACCATATAAATGACTGCAAATTTGGTTCTGCAGTCTAAAAAAAGCACTCTGAAGCAAAGTCATCATGTCTTCTATGTGTTTTTCATTTAGAATAAACTGTATTGTTAAGAATATTAAATTGCTGAATTTAAATTGCTCAAAGTCAAGATTACCTAAAAGAGGAAAAAAACCAAGCCAAACCAGAAACTAAAGCTATAAATATGTTTTAAGCTTTAGTTTCCCTTATTTAAGTATTCTGTGATATATCAAACTTCTGAACTTTGCTTATAAAACTGTTTTTAACAGTATCTTTATAATACCAGTTCCACATTATTATTCTTCATTAACCTTCTACATTCTCTTCAAGCGGATCTCTTTTAATACTAAATATATTTGTTTTTATTAATACAAAAATTGCTTCAGCAAACATATTAATTTATGAAACCAGCTATGTTTATTGTCTATAGTTCATCAGCTGCCAGTTTTTGAGCCTTTTATTGTAATTTACATTTAAATGAGCATTCTGATCACCTACAATTAGGTACCAGAGTATTATCTGTAGTTCAATTTGCAATGTATTTTTTTCATTTTCTGTACTTTATAGTTCCTACATCTTTCTCCTTCCCAGACTTTCAATATTGTTTTCATTTTTAAAAGCCTTCTGTTTATTGCTTCTACTAATCTTTAGATCTCTGCTTAACCTCATTGCCTGCTATTGCCCTTTTCTACATTTAGATTTAACCAGCATGTCAGTTACAGTCTCTCCAGAAGGTTTCTTGCAAAAAAGATATCCACATTTATGTGGTACTCATGGTACCACAGCTTTTGTCAAGTTATGTGTCCTGAAAAATCTATATTTTTCCTGTTTCTATAGGATATGTTGTAAATAGAAGTGGAGAAAAGATAGGAAGTAAATATTTTTGTTGTTGTTTTTGAAAAATATTCCTCCCTTTAAAAAAACTCACAAAAATCGTTGTACCTCTACATTCCCTGTCACTTGTGATAGGGTTTGGAGAGATAGACCAATCACAAATGACAAATGCATTTAAGCCTGACACAAAGGGAAGTGCCTGAAAAAAGTCTAGTCTAAAAGAACTTATTAATGCTGTACAATATGCATCTAGAAGATAGAAGTTATAAATGAATCCTTAAGTTTTGGAATAGGAGTAATTATGGCCATTTTTTCAGGGTTGCTTACTGCCAGAATTAAATTTTTTTCATAGTCCTAGTGTGTCACACTGAGTGCAGTCTTCATTGCTTTCAGCAAACTCATCTTGGTTATTATTACCTACACTTAACAATAGGTTTTCCTTTTTGGCAGTCTCTAAAAGAAAGCCATTGTGGTTTATGTTGACCTTGAAATCTTGAGTCTGCAACAAATATTGAAGTCATCATTCTAGAGTATCGCTTTGAATACTGTTCATTAACTTCTGTGGCACATTTTCAGACACACCCCCACCCTCTTAGAATTTATCTTGACACTTTTTCTCACTGCTTTATCATGTAGTGGTGGTTCAGCCTTATCAACCCATACTTCTGCAAAATGAACTTTAAAGCCTGGAGTTGTAAACTCCTACTGCCCTAGGAGTATTTGACCATTTCCTCACTTGAATCACCATGCCTAATCTCAAAATTTTGACTTCCTTTATTTAGACATGCCCTTTACCTTGCTAGTGGTATGGCAAATCCACACCCTTAATTAACCATCAATAATTTTATATTGCATTTGTGTGGCCAGGATTTTGTTGTGGGGGAGACTACAAGGGTGGCTGCTTTGCTTTGCTAAGAGCATCCCCTGCATCTGAGAGAGTCAATGCCAACCCAAGGTTCCAAGACAGATCCGCCAGTGTCGTAGGCTGAGCCAATTAGAAAACGTAGTAACACTTATTTGAGAACTTATTTCAGAAGGATAAGAAGTTATTGTGCATGAGCAATTGTGGCCAGAGAAGACAGGAGTGAGAATATGAGAGAGCAACAACCCTGCACATACCAAGGTCAGTGGAGAAGGAGGAGAAGATGGTTCAGCTGCTGGAGCTGAGATTCCCCTGCAGCCACTGGTGCAGACCATGGTGAGGAAGGATGTACCCCTGCAGCACATGGGAGTTTATGGGAAGCAGAGATCCCCTTGCAGGAGTCCCATGACAGAGAAGGTGGATTCCTGAAGCGGGAAGTGTCCCACAAGAGACTTTCCTGTCTTTTGCCACCCAGTGGAGCAAGCAAAGGACTCTTCCTTAGGAGGAAGCAGCAGCAGAAACATGCAAAGAACTGACTGTAACCACCATTGCCCTGTGGAGCTGGCAGGGAGAAGGTAGACAATTGGGAATTAAGTTAGTCTTGGGAAGGAGGGAGGGGTGGGGAGAAGGTGTTTTTAGATTTATTTCCCATAATCTCTCTCCGATTTTGATTGGTAGTAAATTCAGCTATTTTCTCTCGGTCAAGTCTGTTATGCCCATGATGGCAACTGGTAAGTGATCTCTCCCTGTCCTTATCTCAACTCATGACTCTTTTGTTGTTTTCTTTTCCCTGTCCAGCTGAGGAGGGGAGTGATAGAATAGCTTTATGGGCACCTGGCATTCACCACAAATTTACTCATTTATGATATCTTGAATGTTTTCAAATTAGTACACAGGAAGAACATTTCCTATTGATGATGCTGGAAGTGATGCTGGAATAAGTCAGTAGTAAAAATTTTGTATTAAATATAAAATATGGTTCTCATCTCTCTGGATGTGGAAGCTTTTCAAAAAGCCAAAGTCATGTACCCCTACTGAATAAATAAGTGGAAAATTACATTTGGACTGGAGGACACGGGCCAGTTCCTTGGGAGACAGAGGTAGTCATCTCCCAAAGTGCAGAAAGAGTACTGTGAGCAGATGGTGTTATAGCTGCATTTAGGTAATAAAGCACAGAGTTGCATAACCCATCTTTATTCTTTTCCTTTAAACAACATTTCCCCTATCCTTATGAATCATTCCACTTGAAAATCTCTTGACCCTCTATGTTTCATCAATGTTTTTCTGTCTTGCTTCCCTCACCCCACCTCATTTTTTAATTTGCTCAGTCCACTTGAGTTCTTTCATTAGACAATCAAGAAAAAAAACAGTCCTTTTGAGGGATTAGTAATAAGTCTTAAGGTTGTGTCAAACAAGCTTATGGTAAAAGGATTTCTTAAACATACCATGCATTAGTGAAAGTGACTGGCTAAAAAGGTATGCACTCCTTATCTGTTGCCTGGCTCTCCACTGCCTGCACATCCTCAGCCATCAGGCAGAATTGTTTATCTGGCATCAACAGAGTATACTGTTAAAAATGTGAGAGTTCCAGCTAAGAAACATTACTGCAATTTTATTATACCTATTTTTGAGAGGTTTTGTCTTACCAAAGTACCATGGTCCTACAGGTGCTGTAAGGGCAGTCTTTGTTCATGTCAGTGCATACTTGTTTATTTCTAATCCCTGCTTATAACCCTAAGGCACGTGGAAGCTAAGTTTATACACCATGTCAATAATCACATATTCATTTTTAAATGCATTGTACTTACAACTGACTTCCCTGATTTTCAATTAAACAGCAAAAATCCAAAGACGCAGAATTGAGCTTCAGTTTCTGACATGTGTAATGAGTCTCCCAGAACACAGCTACTCTACTTTTTGTCTTGAGAGTGTTCATGCCTAGCACAAAGTGCATATCATGATAAATACATCACAACCTTGGATAATTTCTACCTGTCAGCAAGCAGTTCTAGCCAGGTTGCCCAATTCTGACTTTTGAAAGGGAAGAACATGTTTATTGTGACTGCCAGTCACTCTGATTGGAGGAAGGGACAGACTGACAGCAGCCGGGTCAAGATTGCCAGCAGCTTGAATAAACAGACTGATGATTTTCTCTCTCTTTCTCTTTTCACACTGCTGAGGAGAAGAAACAAACATTTTCCAGCTGTGAAAATTTGCTATTTTAAAGTACAATGTCTGTTTTGACTTTTTTGTTCATCCAAAATGACTTTATAGACAGTGGGGAGCTTAGATTTAAAATATCTGATCTATTTAGTCGATAAATACAAGCAATTAGCAAGATGAAAAAAAAGTTTCATTTTCTGTATCAAATCTTGTATATTCCTTTCTTTAAATATCTGCAATTCAATCATTGGGTGAGGATTTTACCATTAGAAAGAAATTATACTTTCAAACATAAGAAATAATGAAAGTAGAGGCACATCCTCAACACAGCTACAGATGTTCCTTCCCAGGGATGCCACATATAATTATCAGGTAAGACTGGCCCCCATTTCTGCTTATCCATATGTAAACAGAACCTTGAGCATTCAAGACCCAATTAAAACCTTTTAACTACTTAAAGCAGAACTTCAAAGGAGACACTTAACAGTCAGCAAAGAACTGTGCAACTTGTAATAATTGAAAGTAACATCCATACACGCTGGGAAAAAAGATAAAGTTGTGAATAAAGCTAGTTACATAGATGGGAAGAAGACAGAAAAGGAAGAAGGACACAACTGAAGTTTTGAAACAGAAACCTAAACAGAAAACATAAGAAAGGCCATCACAACAGAGTCAGCAAACCTAAGCCAGTCCATCTGGACCTATTCTATTAGGAATTAATCCCAAAGAAATCTGAAAGGGAGAGAAAGAAAGAGAGAAAGCTATAAATTCCTGGTTTGAGTGTCTTCTGGGGCCATTGTAGGCTGAGATTAATTTAACAGCTGAGATTGAGTGGTGTCCTGACACCTTGGCATTTACAGACATCTCTTGAATTTGGTAATTTTAGATTTGAGAAGTTCCCCATTAAACACTGCATCTTTTTACAATGTAACAATTTTTTCCTATCAGAACCCTTCTTATCATATAATTCATTACCTGCTTTATGTATAAATCTAGATGGGGAGAAGATGATAAGTAAAAACCATAGCCCAATGAGCCTTTACTCAGTTCTATAAAGGCAACACAGCAAGCTTTGCAGTATTGTTTTTGCAGTTGCTAAAGGAGTTCCTCCATGAGGCTGGAGATGAACTGTAGCAACCACTGCAGCAGAAAATTCTTCAGCTTTATGTAGTTAGTCACAGTTCTGAACTGCATTTAACTGAAGTTTGTTATCATTATCTGTGAAGGATCTCTTGCTTCCAGAAGTCGTATTGAAATGAGACAGGTATCTGAAACACATGATTGACATTAATTACATTTCCTGTCATGGTACTGTGGCTGATTCTGCTATGGATTCTAGTCTAAGACTCAAAATAAATATTAATTTGTATCAATAGAGAGTTTAAAGTCACAGCCTCATCAATGCATAGCAACAGTTGAACAATAGGAGATACTAATTAAGATAAACATTTTTGTCCCTTGTGAGACTATAAATAAAAATTCAAATGTGTCCTTGTGATTAAATGATTTATTAATGTCTATTATATTATTTAGATAATTGAGAACTGTGTTACTTTAATTATTGAGAAATTGAAGGATTTTGTGAGGGAATAGGAAACCTTTTTAAAAGTCCTCAATGTACAGGCTGATGGGAATTGCTTCCTAAGGGGAAATAGTAGCTCTCATTCACAAAAGTAAATGCTGCCACTGCAGTATCTCAGGTGAAATTCTTTCTAGAATGTCTCCATTCTGGTGAAAAGCCAGGAATTTCTTGGCTTCTTGTTTTGAGTGTAGAAATGTTTCCACAGTTCTGTTACCCTGCAAGAAACTTCACTCAGAGAAAATAACAGAAAATGTTAACTTAAAAAACAGACTGTCACAGCTGCAGTTGCTTTTTAAAAGCTTGTCAGAGATGACCAACTTCATCTTATTCAGAAAGTCAACTGCAGAGACATTTGGCTGCTGCCAGTTTAAAATAGCACCACCCTATACACATTAGTCTTCTAAACATATATTTCTTTTTGAATTCATTGCTCCGAAAAATCATCTACTAGCTTTGCCCTATTCTTTCTATCAGTATCAAAATACACCACAAATCTTCCGATGGTATATATATATATTTAAATTGTAAATATTAAAGATTTACAATTAATTGTTTATGTATGTATTTATAGATTTTAAAATATATAATATATTTATAAATATCTTAAAGATATATATTAGATCCAGGTAATAGTTATTTTAACTGGCCTTCTATTTTTCCTGTGCTTCATAGAATATTCCTAAGTTGGAAGAAGCTAGTTCCATTGACTCCTGTGATACAGAACAGGCAAAAACCAGCTAGGAGGTACCTAAGGACCTATACCTGTAAATCTAATTGCTTACTTACCCGACTAGTTTTCCATGACTTAAGCACAGTAAAGTGTTGAAGACTATTTACTGACATGTATATGACTAAACTATCAGAAATGTGGTTCTTCACAAGTGGTTTGATGGCAAGCTGCTCAGTCTTGCTTTGAGAACTGTGTTATTCTGAACACCCCAAGAAAAATAAATGCAATAATGAAAGAAATGGGAAATCAGGTAAAGCAGAGTGAAAAATTGACATATTTTACCTCCAACCTATCTAATAACCCCCATCAGGAACAAACAGGAATAAATCCATCCATGCCAAATAAACAATCCTGAGTGTCAGCACTACTGATTGTCTCTAGTTACTTCGAGGCACCCCATTTATTTAGAGTAAAAGAGGTAATTGGAGAGGTCCAAAGCGCTTCTGAGTATTGCCATGTCACAAGCCTCTCAAGAATTTCAATTCCCTCATTAAAGCAATGTCATTACCATGACCTGATTGACATTTCTCTAACAATGCACAGCAGAGAGGATCATGTTATCCAAGCCCACCTCAGCTTTTTCCAGATCGTTAGCTGAGAAAGGCAGTTTTGAAAGCAAACAGAATTCTAAGAGAATGCTTAAAGAAAATGAAATCCTACAAACTATACAGAAATTATTATTACACAAAGTTAACTTTATGATGTAATATGAAAAAGAGCAGCATCAGAGGCTATTAAGGGTGCAGCACATCTCATCCTTCACTGTGTGTATACTTCAGGGTCAGAATCAGTGCTGAGGATTTTATGCAGGGCCTTCTCATGCATATAAATAGCCTCTGGAACTAATATGAGGCTATCCATGTTTTTTCATGGAAGAATTTTCCATTAATTCTTCTGTAGGGCAAAGCTAGTACATTTACTCAGACTCCTACGTAAATTGTCCCAGGATCCTAATTTGATGTACTCCGGTGGAAAGTGATTAGGGTCAGAGGACTTAAGCTGTATTCTAACACATATTAGATTTAAATAATCCTGTCTCATCTCTTCTGGCTCCTATCCAGATTATTTTAACTTGTTTTGCTGAGTGAGTTGGTTTGTAAGCTTTAACCAAGTTTTAACAACACCTAGTGACATTTCACTAGCAAGAAGATGAATCCCAAAAATCCAGGCTGCAAAATGCATCCATGTTCAATTTTTGTAAGGTTTCACAGGAGAAGGAATTTCTCAGAGGAAGCTAAGGAAACAGTTTGCCGGACTAGACATCTCAGTCTTTCAAACTGTATATATGCCTGGGTTGCGGCATCACCCTGTAGAAGGTTGAGACATATCTTTTATTTACTATGCACCAGCTATTAATGGTAGCTAGTGCCAAGTGAGAAAATTGCAAAAAGCTTACTAAAAAAGCCACCACATGAGTACTGCAGTCTGATTTCTTTTTTAAATGTTGGCAACAACCTGACAGGATGTGTCAGGGCTCCTTGTCTAGTCTTTGAGGACTCCCCAGAAAATATGAGGGAAATCTTTTGCTTCTCTTTCTTTCCCCCTCATTTTTCTACCCATATGTTGCTGCCCAACTTGAAAGCAGTGCATAAATGTAATTTGAGGGAAATTATAGATTAATTAGGTTAGAAGAAAATAAGCTAGAAGGATGCATGTACACAAGAATATATGGACAGACCACATGGGCATAATCTGTTTTATATTATCAGCTTAATGATACAAACTTCAGCAATGCATTTTAATTGGGACACTGGAAATACTTGATTTTATTTTTCCCCTTTATTTTTCACAAGTCTTCATTCTTGTGACAATGGACAATTATAATGCAATTTTAAAATTATTTTTTAAACTCATCTTCGGCCAGTTCACTTGAATGAGCCTGCAAACCATTGAAAAGCCTTGTTCAGAATTTAACAATGAGACAGAAACTTAAGCAACATTTCACATTGCTCCTTGACATAGAAGATGGCCTTTGGTTTGGACACTGTATGTTCCTATCACCTCCAGGTACTACAAGTAGTTTTACTGAATCTTATTCCTGAGTCCATGTGGAATATTATTTATTTCTTAATATGGTATTATATAGAAATAATAACTTTAGAAGAAAGTGAAATATTTATTTATTCCAATGGAAAATGGGATGCAAATGTACAAAATACAGCAGAATTTTTACACAAACATAAGAAAGTCCAGACCACATCAGAGACTGAAAAATTGACTGGACACACACAGACGAAAGGCAGACCAGATTGGAGTAATGCATTTTCAAGGACCAGAACTGGCTGCTAAGGACTGTTGGCATAACACACCGTGATAAGAAGAGGTTGGAGGAAGACATGCTTTTTGTTGAGTTCGGTCCTTAAATACAGTTTCTATTAGTCATGGTGTTAATAGGAAACTGACAAAATGCAATCTCTGTTGCTGTAAGCACTGAAAACTAAAACAAAGGAGTTCTAGACTCTAGACTCTATTCTGGAAACCACTTTATTTGTTCCACATAGCATGCAATAAATCAAATTTAAGGATAATCAGATCCATGTACATGTTGACACAAATGTCTGGAGTTCAACACCCTGTTTATACTAGTAATTTGTCAGCAACAGCTAACTTTATGGCTGTTTTCAGTACAAGCAGTTGTCTTGACAAATCAAGATAAGAGATTCAGGACTGTTTTCTTGTAATACTAACAAGGTTATTTATGTAGAGGAAAAAGAGATATATTAGGAAGGAAGTCTGAAAGTACAGACTTTGTGACCAAAGCCGATCCTTTTGACGGAGAGATTATATCAAACTGCATTGGGACAAGAGGGAATTCATGAGGTTATGCTTCTTTGCATCTGTAAATAAACAGATATTACAAAATATGGTTAGTGCTTTTAAAATATGATTCAGCAAAGAAAAAGAGCAGCATGGTGAGATAAAAAGATGATTTATCTCATGGCCACAGTGCTTCAAATTGACCGGAGTAAGTAATCTAATCAGACTTTATTAAACTGATTCTCCAGTACATCCTCGATGCCTGGAAGCATTGTCTGAGCTGGTCTGCAGTCTAATCCTGCTTTAGGATGCTTGCCAACTATTTAGCCTTTTTGAAGTAGAAACACATATACATACCATTTCATTTTTGCAAGATGTTTTAATTAGAAAAAAATGTGAACTTTTGATGATTCCTGACTTCTGAGAGAAGCTACATCCATGACAGCAGTATTTAAATAACTCTGAACAAGCACATCTCTTTTACTCAGAGCAAGCCATAGCAGATATTGTAGGCTCACAAACCAGCCTAAAGAGCTGCTGCCAGGTTACATAATTTTTGAGCACTCATCCAAGGCATCCCTGAAGGCAAGTGCAGAGGGGAGAAGTGCTAAGGGGCTGGTTTAGCTTCAGCCATTTCCCCCACTGTGTCATAGTCCCTGCCCGTGAGCTGCCAATATTGATGGTGGCAGTTCCAGACCCATACTGAAAAGGAAGCTCCATTTCTGTGACAGAGAGCTCCCCACAGATCATCAAAAGAAGCATGGTCAAAAAGTAAGGGCAGGATGTTGCTAGTCCTCTCTTGCACATGCAGATGTCTGAGTTTCCTCTCCTTATCCTTTGTTTGCCAAATTAATTTTCAATAAGTTCATACATTTTATAATAAAAAGATAACATGGAGAGACCCTATTTTTTTTTCACAGAGCTGGAGGATAATTTTCTTCATATCAGCTGGTAGGTTGCTATTTTTCACATTTGTGAACAAAACAGTATGGATAACCCAGCAGTGTTTTTTTTATTGTACTGCTGAGCAGTGCTTACACAGCATCAAGCTCTTCTCGGTGCTGCCAAACAATTGGGCAAGGGGCAACAGGCAGAAACTGATGCACAGGAAGTTCCACCTGCATGTGAGTGACTGAACACTGGAACAGATTGTCCAGAGCAGTTGTGGAGTCTCCCTCACTGCAGATATTCAAGAACTGTCTGGATCAATCCTGTGTCAAGTGCTCTAGCATGGCCCTGCTTGAGCAGGGAGGTTGGAGCAGATGACCACTGTGGTGCCTTCCAGCCTGACCCATTCTGTGATTTTGTGATTCTTCACCCTCAGCCCAACAGCAATCAGGCTGGGGGCACACAAGGAAGTGGGGACTGTATCCCAGTTGACCAAAGGAGCATTCCAAGCCACATGATGTCATTCTCAGTAATAAAAAGCTAGGGAAAGAAGGAGGAAGGGTTAGAGACATATTTGGAGTTAGAGCATTTGTCTTCCCATGTAACTCATGCATGATGGAGCCCTTTTTTCTTGGAAATGGCTAAACAGCTGCCTGCCAGTGAATTAATTCCTTACTTTGCTTGCATAAACAGGATTTGCTTCCCTTTCCATATTAAACTCTTCCTATCTCAACTCCCCAGTGTTCTCCCTTTTCCAATTCTCCCCTCTATCCCACTGGAGTGAGTGAACAAGAGACTCTATGTGGCAGAGCTGCTGGGCAGGATTAACCCACAACACTTGGACACTGGATTTTTTAGTACTTTACTGAGGATGGTGCAACTGTGATCTGTACTGTCTTCCCTGATACAAGAATAACATAGCACATTTTAAGTTAAAAATCTGAGAAAAACCTAACTTGCTGATCACACCCTTCAAGACAGTGCTCTCTATTTTGCCTGCAGTAATGCCACAGTGTAATATTGCAAGTACCACTTAATTAATCAGCTCTGTGCTCTTTAATCTACCAACACACATTATTCTTCCTGTTATCTCCCTCAGCTGTGGGCTCTCTCACCCCACACTCTGCAACATTGCACTGTGTTTCCTGCTTGATGAATACTTCTGCAGAAAGTCTATGCTTCTTCCTCTCTCTCCTGGTCAATCAGTGTGTGTAATTCCTCAAATATTAAATTGTGGAATTAAATATGTAATATAATATTCTTATATATTTTATACTTATACATCCCCCTTCTGTTTGTTCATGACCTTCTGCCCTTCAAGAAGCAAGTCTGTCATTCTTGCAGAGCTGCCAAAATCTATCAGGTCTCAAATAATGAGTTTTCATTGCCTCTCTTTCTTGTCTCAGTAATTAAGTCCTTGTTAGATATGTATACACAGAAACTTTTAAGTCTTGATTTTTCAGGGCACATATGATGTAGAATTCTCTGAAAAGATTTTCTACATATTACCATGAGCTTTCTGGTAAGGCTGTACTGGAATGCATAAATACAGTGCATAAATAAAAAAACCTGACACAATTCAGAATAACTAGAGGGATTGAGATCAGCAGGAAGACGTGTGTTCTTTCTTTCCCAGTGCCACAATGAAGTACTGAATACCAGAAAGATTCTACATGATGAGAAATGGAAAGTAAAATAAGATGCAAAGTAGGATTCATACTATAGCATTAATATCTACAACTCAGATACCTTGAACAACAGTAAAGGCTTTCTAGAATTATTTCATTTTCCTGAGTTTTCCTACAATTTCATATCTCATTCTTTCTCTGTGATTTCTCTGCACACCTGTCAGAAAGAATTTCCAGAACTTTCTCTCCCTTTTCAAATGGTGTCTAAATGCTAGTATTCCCCTTACTCTGGCCTTCCTAAGACATCTCATTTTCCAGTCATGTATACCTAAATCATCCTATTTTCTAATAATATTAGAACTAATATTATTCCGCTTCCCATTCCAGCTTAATTCAATCACTTTTTTTTGTTCACTTCTCCTGTCTTTTCATGTAGGAGGTTCTTTCTGTATTCTAATTGTCTAAACAAATATCTTCATTTACCTAACTAGTTCTTTCTGTTGCTCCAGGAAAAAAAAAATAACAACTCAGTATTGCCTTATATTAGTGAAAATCCTATCTTTAGTCACAGCAGTAGTTTCAGGATAAATGGGGTTGTGATACTGCCCCTTACATGAACCTTGTGAGCTGTGCAAAAAGAACATGTGTCTGTTCAGAGATGTGATGAGAGAGGAAATCCTACATTGAATCAGCTGGCCTTAATAATTCCCATCTATCCTAATCCTTGTGCTGGCAATATTTGCATTCCCAGAAGAGTGCAGCATAATGGATTCTCTCAGTCCTCCCACTCATGCATGAAATGGATTGGAAATGGATTTTTCTCTGGAGTTCCAGCAGTTGCAGTGCTCTAGATGAGTCATGGGCAGCAGTGAAGAGAGGACAGTAGCAACAGTGCATGCTTCCCAGTAAATCCTGAAGAAATGCTAGTTTTGGCCTGAAAAATTCTTACTTGGATCTGATTGCATCAAAAACAATTTGGCCAATGATAATGGACTTCTACCATGGTCAATGATGCCAATAATTTCAGTTCCTATCTAATTTTTTTTTTTAAAGAGCTTTGCAAACTTTTTACTCTCCATGTGCCTGAAAATCCCATTGATTATAAAAGCTTGATCCTGAATGAAGCATCACTGAAGAAAAACTGAAAATAAGTGAAGAATGTAATGTTCTCCGATTTTTTTGTAATTACTGACTATTTTATATGCCTTTCAAGAATAAAGCATTAAAAGGCAGGTTCAGGACATCGTCAGGGAGCACTGGAGATTAGCTGCCAGGTTTTAGCTACTCTCTGACCTTTCAAACTGCAAGCCTTGCAATCCCCATATTTCTAACCCGTTTCTTTAAAATTCCTGTATTTTTTATGTGCAGCACTGATCCAGTTATTTGTTCACTTTTCTTGTATGATGGCCTTCCATTTGGAAGGGTGCCCGAGGAAAGATGCCTAAAGGAAAAGAGGGAAACCAGACAGCTATAAAAATATCTTGCAGTCTTTTCACAGCATAAAATGTATGAGGATGATGGCAACTCTCCTGCCTTTTGTTGCTCAAGCTGCATACAGTAGAGAGACCACATCAGTGTTGCCCTGGTGTGAGCTTTTGTAAGATGCAGATAGTGCCATGCTGGGATATTTACAGCATTGTGCGCTGTGTTTAGTGGCAGATCTGCTCACAGCAGCAAATCTATTCCTGGCCTTGCAGAGTGGAATTCTGCCTACTCACTGTTTCCTCTCCCCGTATTGTCTTCCTCTTGTCATGTATTTTACATTTAGACTTCTGATGTTAAGTAGAGCCCAGATGAAAAAAACTTTGAGTCTGAGTGCTTTCTGATTTATGACTATGGGATAGATTTGAATTTCCCCATTAGAAGTAGCCTTTCCTTCTGATTTTAGTATTGGGTGGTGTCCAGAACCATATGGGACCTATTTTCGAGCTGTAGTAGCATGCAGCCAAGAACTCACAGCCAATCTAAAGAAACCTAGAACAAGCTGACAGAAATAGTATGATAAGCAGAAAAATACAAAAATATTCACACCAAAGAGGGTAGAAACCTCTCAAACTTTGATAATTTTGATCTTTCTAGTTTTTATAAGAAAAACTGAAAACTAATTCTACTTTCTTTTCCATAGCAACACATTTCATCTGCTGAAAATTAAGTGCAATTTCTAGGCTAGTTTTCCATCTCTGGGGATGAGAAAGGGATGAACAATTATTTCTTCAATTCTCAACCAAACAATTCCTTTAAGTGGAATGAATGGCTCACTGGATGCTCTTTACTCTCTCCTTTAACTGCAGTCCAGATATGACAAAGTTTACATGTCTCAATATTTTTATATAACCCAATGTTCTTAGACTTTGTGTAACTTTTATAAGCAAAAAACATGAAGCAGGGTACCATTATGAAGCCCATTTTGGAGCTATCCCAAGGGCCATGGTTTTTTGCATGACTTTACCAGGAGAGGGTTAAGGCAGAAATCAATTTTAGATTTTTCAAATTTACTTGGGTTTTTTTTAGATTTTTCATGGTTCCCTTAAAAATAGAAAAAGTTTGCAAAATCTGTAAATAAATGGGGATTGGCTGAACACTACTAATTAAAAATGAAAATAGCATGCTAAAATACTTTTAGGCACAAGTATCAAAATACCCTCTTTTAAAAGAATCATTGCACCAAGTCTTTTGACACATGTAAACTAAAACTACTGCTTTCTTTGTAGAAATGGAAGGGAGAAATTTAAAGTAACATAAAGAGAGAAAAATAGAATAAATTTTCCCCACTCTTATGGCTGTGTTTTTTAGCATATTATCATTCTTCTCCCTCACCAAATCAGCAAATTAACAGACATTAATCCCCAAAGCAATAATGCCTTTGCTGTAACTCTCACTAAAGGTGTGTTTGGGCCTCCCCAGAAAAGAAGAAAGATTGAATTAACACAGCACTCCAAATGCTGGGAATGGTTTGGCACCTTTTTTCCAGGCATCAAAACCATTTCTAAAATGCCTGTAGTAGGAATCAGTATCCCATTAGTATTCCAGCACAACTGAACAAACTAAAGAGCATAACCAGTAGTTTGTCAAGCAGTCAGCTTTTAGCTATGAAGAATTTTGGTTACAAAATTCCCCTCTTCTGTGAGGCATGAGGATACAACACATTTGTGGTGGCGTAATGTGAGCACTGCCTCTCTGTGCATTGCATGGATGGCTGAGCCCATCATCACTCACACAAGAGTCTATGCAGCTGGGGAAAACTGAGCCTGGACATTTCAATCCTTGGAGGCATTAGAATGAGAAATTTTTTACTTCTACAGTTCTTTTGAGGACTGGGAATCTTTTTTACTTGGGACATTTAAATCCTCAGATGTGCAGTCTATAATCT
This sequence comes from Taeniopygia guttata, assembly GCF_048771995.1. NCBI lineage: Eukaryota > Metazoa > Chordata > Aves > Passeriformes > Estrildidae > Taeniopygia > Taeniopygia guttata. The sequence continues at coordinate 35,995,025 of NC_133030.1, forward strand.
ATCATCAGATAGTTTGTCAGTCATTGTTTATGCCCAGTTTCTGATGTAGAAGTGGGAAGAAGACATGTACTTGCCAAAATTTAAAAAATTTCTACAGCATCTATGTAATATTAAACATTTGTATAGGCCTTCATACAGTTACACCCAGGGTAAGATGTAGTTTGTTTTTGAATATCTACTGAATGCATCATACCCCCAGAATTCTCTGGACTAACATGACAACTTAGAAATCACTTCTTCCTTCTTTTCATTCATTGACCAGAGAATGGTCTTCATAGTATTCTGCTTTGTGGTTCTGTTTATCACTATAAATTAAGACACTCTCCCTACCACAGCACTGTGTTTCATTGTCTAGCTAGATTCAGCACAGTTCATCTCACTATTCCAGTCTTTAGAAAATTGCTGCCCTCCACCTAAGAATTGTGGTCCAAAAGATGGGGATCCCTTCTCCTTGAAATACCTTTCTTTCAGGATGATACAATATTCGAACTGTCTACTTTAAAAAATGTTTGTACCATACTTCTTTTTACAGCACATAACAATGAAGTTCAGCAGGCTTGGTACGGTACCATTCTAGAAACTACACAAGAGCAGAAAACTTCCTGAAACACTTTGAACAACCTGCAAGTGATGTTGGCCAGCAGTCAATAACTGCAGCCACATGGTGTTCTGATTATCTTGAAGATGCTGGAGGCAGAAATAGTGCTGTATGCTTTCAAATGTATGACCAAATATTTGCTAATTGCAGAATCTTGACAGATCAGGGCAAACACAGTGAAACTTGTGTGTTATATTTCAATGTCTATCAACTTTCGTGGTTATTAAGGAGTATTTATCACCCATGAACTACAAACAGTGAAGTAAATCATACTTAGCCTATTTATCACCTCATACTTTTGTTTCAAAACAGCTGAAATAGATTTCAGCCAGGCATAACTTTCTAAATTGTATATTTTGTTTACATATATGCATTGAATAACACTGTGCTTCCTGGTATCAGCAGTTGCTATAAGACTCCTTTATGAACTGTCAGAATAAATAACGTTTTTAAAGCACTGATAATTTAGCTATCAGTATCTGAAGGTGTAGATTCTGTTCTCATGTCTGCTACATATGTGGATGACAAATTACTTCAATTTTCAAAATTTCTATTAAAAATAACATAAGTCCGGCAAGGTGAAAAAAAGTGTGGCAAAGAAGTTACATAAAAATTAGTAGCTTTTTGACTAAAAAAAATTGCATATGATGGGTGTATTATAATGTGGGTACAGAGTTTAATATCTTGTCAACATCATGATATTGCCAGAAGGTGTTCATGATCCAAATAAATAAAATAACCTTTCCTCTGAGTACGCATGTCACACAAGATTGCGCACCTTTATGTACACAATAACTCAGTGTACTGAGATTCTGTTACTGTTGTTTGGCTGCACTTACATGGCAGGTTGACTGGCTCCTTCTGCAGCTTCAGTTTGCAGCTGCACAGACTGTGGAAAACTTGGGACTGCACTGCAGCAGTTTTCTTTCTTGGCCATTCAAGGCTGTGGGAGGCACCGTGTGCATACAGGTATCATTCATACTGAACCATCTGCCCTATAGCTGACATGCAGATCGTGCTTTGCCCAGAAGCACACTGTAAGAGGCAATTTATCTTAAGAATGAGCTCAGGTCATACTTTTCAAAATAGCCACTATCAGGCATCTCAGACGTGTGTGATAGCCTTGTCTTCTTGTGCAGACTTGACTGAGTAATGAGCGATTCCTTAGATAATAAGAATTTACCTACAGGCTTCATAGGATTCCTATATTTAGAAGTAAAGGGAAATACTGTATTTTCCTTCTGCTCCAGTTAGTGTTATGTGCTATAAAAATTAGCAGATACAGACTGTTATATTCCTTGCACCAAAATCTTGGTGGAATGTGACATCACCACGTGCCTTGTAACGAGTGAGACATTTTTTCCCCATGTACTTTGTTTCTAAATAAAGCAACAAAAATTTTGCCCTCCTCCCTTTTGTCTCTGGTTTCTAATGCTGTGATATTAATAAGGAGTGACATGTTTAAAGCCTTTCTTTATACTGGTGGAGAATATTTTTGCAAAATATGTAGTGTAGTACACCAAGTTGAGGACATTTTCATGGTAATTTTATGGCATAAGGCGACAAGATTTTCTTCACAAAACTAATTAGCCAAACAAATAGGTCATTATAGTAAATTAAGAGAGAGAAATCATTTTTGTGGACATTTCAAGCAATGTAATTCATACAGTTGCCATCTACTGAAAGTGTTGTGTGGTCTGCCTGATCTATGTGCTATTTACCTTGGCCAGGCCATAGGATTATGTTCAGGCTCAGTGTGGGAACTGGAGGAATGGAAGTGTTTTTGCTTCAGTAGCAACAGCTGTTACAGCGTAATAAGAGTTCAATTCTGCTGACCCACCTTCTACATCTTGCCCTTCCTCGATATTCTCTTCAATCAGAAGGTCAGTAAATTCCGTAAGTATCCAGTGACGATTTCCTGAGGCCTCCCACACACCTTAGGGGCTGCTGTTTGCTACTGGGGGTGGCACAAGCACATCTTGAGTTTTAGACTTCTCCACAATTCTGAGACAAATTCTGCTCCATTTTTCTCTATAAGGCAGGTTACTTTTTAGCAACTTCCTCACTAGCTTTGACACCAAGTGGCTTCAAGTGGCAGATTCCCAGAGTTTCTTTATTCCAATCTCATCAAGTGAGGAGACATACAGACAGTAAAGTGCAAGAAAATAAACAGTAAAGTCAAATCAGTGGACAGCAAATCCAGTAACCATCCACACTGCCAATGAATACGGTTAGATTTTCAGCCTTCTGTGCTGGATGAAACAAAAAACTACTTTTTGGAATGAAAAGAGGAGATAAAGCTATGACATCCCTTCCTAAACCCTGGTCTAATCTAATACAGTCCTAGAACTTGGACAGTGTATTTATTAATAAAGAAATATTGATGTCCAAAAGAATAGTGAAACTAAAACAGTCCTTATACACAGAGGATCTTTTACTTTGCATTATCCAGTGGCATTCTTTAAGGACACAATTATACCTTTTGATTTAAAAATAGAGGCATGCAATCTTCATCTCAGTAGTAATCATTTGAAAAGAAAATTACCATTCTACACTGCAGAAGGAAGACAGCATTAAAAATGCTGGTACAAGTAGCTTTCCTTTTTGTATTTAGTCTTCTTGTATTCTTTTCAGCTTTCCAAAACTGTTTTTGTAAAACTGAACTTGTACTCAGTTATCCAAATAATCTGGCTCAGAATATATATCACTAATTGTATAATATTTTAATGCATATACTTCTAGAATATATGTTTATTAATAATAAGAAAGTTCTTTATTAGATTCACTTTGGAAAACGTATCAATATCCTACTATATTATGACCTTGAAATATTAGGCATAACATTACATATGACTTCCTGCTTACCAGAAACACTTGTTAGTTGCTATCCTGGATTGCTATTTCTCCTTTAACAACCTGAGATTGTTGGCACTGTTTAAAAACATACAGTCTTACAAAAAGGCTGTCACGAGTGAAGACTTTTCTCACAACCTTTGAGTAATCGGGTGTGAAATGTACTCATGTGCTATTCTGCCTTTCACATTTCCTAGTCCAGCTCTGTAGGAAAACTGGGTGTTCTATTGCATTATCTTCCTGAATCCATTTCTAATTCTTTAAGATATAAAATTCTCCTTTCTGAAAGAAAATTTTCTTCTGTGAGTTGAAAGTGCAAGCCCTGTATAGAATAGCCTGTTCCTTTCCTATGAGGTTTTTTTTTCCCTATCTGGCATAGTGAATTTGCACAGAAAAAAAAAAATTATGCTATAACACATTCATTTATTTGGGCTTCTGGTGGTAGTAATGGTTGTATTTCTACAAAAGCACCTTTTGCTTTTGTAGAAATAAAACTATTGCACAATAAAAATCTGAATTACAGCATTTAGGAGCACACAGTGTATTTTTTTCTTCCATCTTACACAGAAGGATCATTTGGCACGTGTTGTCTCTCAGATTGGATTCGAAGAAATGAGTGACAGGTTTACTTGTGCTGAAGTTGTCACATTTGGCATGCACAGCAAAATGCAAAGGTGTTCCTGAAAAAGAATTAGTCAGGTTTTCATGTCATTACAAAATAATTGACTTTTCAGGTCAATTACCTTTTTAGAGAGGTAATAAGACATATAATTGTAGCAGCACCTCCTCTGAACGGGAAGGCTCCATATACAATTATGACTGACCCGTCCTGAGCTGATTTTTTTTCAACCATTCATTTAGTTCAGCTGCTCAGTGTTTTCCTACAGTACCACTTTGACAAAGAAGGAAAGAAGATACTTTTCCAAACCTTTATGCTCAAAATAAGTAAAATAACCAGACTTCTTTCCACAACCCAAATTCATAAAGATGAATGTATGGAGCATCTTCTAAGTTGAGAAACCTTACAATGTATTTTCAATTAGTTTTGTGGCACAAGAAATATAATATCTGATCGGAGATCTTTGCAAACATTCCTCACAGTATAAGGTCTGTGTGGCAAACACAGTATAGCATAAGACAACACTCACTGGCTTTACCATTGCCTAACGGCAGTCCTTGTCCTAAATGATAAGTTAAGATTTTCCAAAGATGTTAATTATGGCGCTTCCAAAATTATTTAAATATTGATTCTAAAGATATGACTCTACCTGCTGTCTGACACATGGAGGGGTTTCATTTGGGTAACAGTATCATTATTCACTTCTGATAATCCTGGCTCTCTACATGGTCACAGCTGCACATGATGCCGGGATGCCATTTCCAGCAAGGTTAGTTGGCATCTTCTCTTGCTGCGGTAAGAAGATTTATATGGGATTTTAAGGTGCCAGGAATGAATCCAGATCTAGGTTTACCACCATGTAGGATATAGCAAGAAAAAAAGAGGAAGAAAATAAATATAAATGCTTCCTGTGTTTCCTGTTCATAATAAAAAATGTTCCTGAAGCCAAGAAACCATAGTCATAGAATGGTTTGGGTTGGAAGGGACCTTAAATACTGTCTAGTTCCAAGCCCCCTGCCATGAACAGGGAGAAATTCCAGTAGACCAGGTTGCTCAGAGCTCGATCCAATCTGGCCTTGGAGACATCCAGGGATGGGGCATCCATGGCTTCTCTAGGCTACCTGTGCCAGTGCCTCACCCACCATAGAGTAAATATATTTCTTCCTTATATCTATTCTAAATCTCCACTCTTGTCCTATCCCTACATGTCCTTCTAAAAAAATCTGTCTCTGGCTTGTAGCCCCCTCTAGGTAGAGGAAGGCCACAATAAGCTCTTTCCAGAGTCTTCTCTTCTCCAGGCTGTACAACCCCAACTTTCTCAGTCTCTCCATATTAGAGAGGTGCCCAGTCCTCTGCCCATATATGTGGCCCTCCTCTGGACTGACTCCAGCAGGTCCACATCATTCTTATGTTGGGCTCCCCAGAACTGAATGCAGCCCAGGACACGTTTGGCTCTCTGGGCTGGGAGTGCCCATGGCTGGGTCATGTCCAGCCTCTCAGCCACAGCACCCCCAAGTCCTTCTGGGCAGGGCTGCTCTTAATCCATTCTCTGGATGGATTTTGTTCAGTATTTTGTCCTTGGGATTGCTGTGACCCAGGTGCAGCACCTTACACTCCAATCCTTGAGCTGTGGGGTATTCTTGCTTTGTATATCATTAAGGTATACAGATAAGCATGACTTTTTATTTTCACTGGGACCTTTAGGAATTTGGAGTCTTTTACTCCATTTCTGTACAGAGAATTAGATGATAAAAACTCTGTACAAAGAAAATTCTGGACACTAGGGGAAGTGACATGTTATTAACAAATATCTAATAAGCCTTTTTGAAATGGCTCTCAGCACCAACAAAATCAACAATTGAATTAGCTTTAATAAATTTCAATTTTTTCAGCTCTTTATTAATGTTTTGCAACTGCTCCTTTTATTACCTTTAAATTTGTCTAACACTGGGAGCACCTGAATATGTAGCATACATTCTGTAACACTGAAATTATGCTTTCTTTTGAATTCTGAAAATACTAGTGTAATGACAGTTTTCTCTCATTATAGTAATTAATATTAAGAAAACATTCTTTAGGTCCATTATTCTACATTAAATTCTTAAGAGAATATTAGTGATAAGAAATGAAACTACATTTCAGTCCAGCAAGAGGAAATCAATAGAGCAACAAAGCTAGTGAGGTCTCTACAGGATAAGTCCTATGAGGAGTGACTGAGGGAACTGGGATTGTTTATCCTGGAGTAAAGAACTCTTGGGGAGACTTTGTCACACACTTCAACTCCCTGAAAGGAAGCTGTGTCCAGCTGGGGATTGGTCTCTTCTCCCAGGTAACAAGTGACAGGACAGGAAGAAATGGCCTCGAGTTATGCCAGGGGAGGCGTAGATTGGACATTAGGTAAAAGATTTTAACCAACAGGGTTATGAAGCATTGAAACAGGAAATGGCAGAGTTATTGTCCCTGAAGGTATTTTAAAAATGTATGGATGTTGCTCTTATGAAAACGGTTTGCTGGTGAACTTGGCAGTGTTAGGTTAACGGTTGATATTGATGATGTTAAAGTTCCTTTTCAAATTAAAAAATTCTATGTTTTTACAGCATTTTTGTCTACGCAAAATATCACTTAATATCTAATTCCATTTTGTACCAAAATACAATCCTTTAATTTTTACAATAACTTTGTAATTTAATTTCTTGCATCTATCGGTTTACATAATAAAAACCACCCATTACAGACCTTTGCATTTAAATTCATTGATATCATTAAACTGGCAGATAAAACTTTGACAGGGTTTTATGTAAATTTTTACCATAGCTAATCTTACATCTTCTTAAACAATAGAGCCTGGAATTTCACCAAAGGAAAAAACGAAATCTGTCAGACTCTTTTGGGATTCCTTCATTTTCATTGAGTTCCCTGTTAGTCCCAAGGTTCTTCATGCCCTTCTCTGTGTCTGCAGCACTGAACAAGCTTGTGCAGGCATTGCTTATCTTGTCTGCATCTGAACCACAGCCATGAGCTAAGGAGATCACCATTGGAGGGGCTGCCTCTTGCCAAGCTCTTACACAGTTTTCTAATCCACTGGAAGACTCTGTAGTAATTTAGTGGTATCTTATGCACAAATAGCATCACTGAAGGCTCAGGGCAATGAGGAGCCTGGCTGATGGAATTCTTTTGTCCAAAGCACCTGGAGGAATTTGAATTACTGTATATATTTCAAGTGTTTGTAGAACACATTCCTCATATTTTGCAAACAAAATCTCAATACAAATTAGATTTTTTTAAAAATAAAATCAGACGATCTACATTAATACCTCAAAATGTCTAGGTTTCTATATAATTACCTTACAATACATACCCTGTAGCTTTTTTTGCCTTTACTTGTTCATAAGAAAAGAATGAAAGGAAAATGAAGGGGCATTCTTCAGGTTCTTTTCCAAAGTATCTGACAGTCCTTGGTGAACATGAATTTTTTTTTTTCCTATAACTAGCTCCTCTTACCCATATTGTAGACAAAGCCTTTTTCATCCATTGTTTTGTAATATCTTTTAATTGAGGCTATGTCACTGCAATAATTGCAATATGAGGATATATTAGACAAACCATATCAGTGTGGTGTCGTTTCAAGGATATGCAGAAATAATTTGATGAATAACAGTAAAAAACATTTTTGTTTTTATAATTAAAATCCCAGCTGTTTGAAAATATTCTTATAATATTTGCTCAATTGGACTATATGTTGTTTGCCATCAAATTAAGTTTTTATGTAAGAAAACATGATTGTTAAAAAAAAAAAAAGTCCTATCTTCCCTTTCCACTTCCCTTTCTGTGGTATTAAATGGATCAATGTAAATATAAGACATATTTTGGTCAGAGGAACATGAATAGCAAGAAGCAACTGTGGAAAAAGACAGTGTTTATGCTTTATGGGTAATGCTGCCAAATCATCTGCTAGTTGCCCTTTTAATAACCTCTTTTTCTTCCACTTCTTCTAAAAATATCTCAAAAGCCCTCAGTGAAGCCATAATTTAAAAAAATTCAATATCCTGTAAATAACAACAGGTTTAGGAGTCCTCAACCATGCCCTAGAAAAGCCAAAAGAACATGAACAATCTACAGTATTTCTGTGAAAAGGCCGTATTGTAATCCTTTGCCAGCCAGAATCAGCACAGATTTTAAATCTTCTGCAAATGTTAACCCCACAACTGACAATCTCAGGGGAGAATAGCTGAAGCTTTTTACTGACTTCAAGAACAGCTCAAACATTATTTTTCTCGGTTAGCAACTGGTACACTAAAAATAAAGTGGCACATTGGAGATTAATTTTATTTGAACACACAGAGTTTTACATGTAATGCTTAGATATTTGAAAGCTGATGGGAGAATCCCTTAACAGCAGATTGAAACAGAATAATGAGCAGAATGGGGTAAGGCAGAGGGCAAAGGTTTAACTCAGGACTCTATATGCATTAAAACTTCTTGTCCTTACTTCAGGGGTCGAAAACAGTCTTGAATATAGACCTCAAATTTCAATTACAGGTCCTATGTCAGGCTAGAGAAAGAACGCACTTATACATTTTTGGTATTCAGATCAAAGTAATGCAATTCAAACACATATGGTGGCATTTCTGTTTAATTAGCTTCAGCATTTTACCACAATTCCTATGGAGGGATTTTTGAAGCACCACGAGAGAGTAAAAACATTTTAAAAATTTGTTATGGACTGCAATAGCTGAATTTTTTTACCAATTGTAACTCAAGATTACAGTGTTTCTAGATGCAATTATACATTCCCATATAGCAAAGAGATAATTTATGACATGAGTTAGGAAAATTACTATAACCTTGGGTTTCAGCAGCAATATCTGAGTGATCTTCAAGACAGCTTTGCCTGGGTAAATATTAAAAAAATTGAATAATCAAATGAAGATTATGCCTTTTGTTTGTTGAAATCCTCAGAACAAATGTTCAAATATTTATTCTGTAGCTAAATTTATGTATTGAAATTTTGGCACCACAGTCAGGTCTTTGATATGCACAGTTCTTTGTATTAACTTGCTCACCTGGACCGTGCAGGTAGCTGAACAGTTCACATGGCAGGTGTGCAGACTCCCAGACAGGTCAGAGCAGCTGGCTTTGACAAGAAGCACAGTGCAATTGTAGCTGTTGTTTTTTGACATCTATAAATGTAGATGCATTCTCGTCACACAGATCTGGAGCTACTAGATGTGAGTGAACACGAGCTGACTTCATGTAGAGGCAACCGAGGTGTGTGTGCACCACAGCACTCCAGGTTCTGGTGGAGTTTACTATGTGAGATGCAGCATACTAGAGAGAGCCACATCACTACTTGACACCTGTGTGATCTCAGATGTTTCTGCTGCCAAGACAATAAATCTTCTGGGAATGGCGAATAGCTTTCTCAACCCATGTGTTGCATTTTCTTCTTACTATTTTCTTGCCAAGAAGGGAACTGACTGCAACTCTTTACTGTTGTGATGGTAGTGTTGGAGACTTACTACATCATTCTGGCTTGAAATGTGTGGAACATCCTTCTGTCCTAGAACCATGATCAAGCTAAATCTGACCCTGCAGGGAAGGGTGCAGGGAAACAGCACAAGGCCTTGTTCACTAATTTCAAGGGAGACAAACCAGCAGGGCTGAAACATGCAACTGCCCTTCCAGAGCTGCTCCTGTCTTCTACCACATGTGTTTTGATGCTGATGAACCTTTTAGCAGCTTTATCTACTAAATTCTGTCCTTGCTAAACCCAGTTTCATCCCATTTTCTATGCCTGAAGTCTTTCCTTATAAAATCTTTCTACGGCAGAAGTCCTGCACATGATGAAAGCTGGGCCTCTAGCTGCCTAAATTGCTTTCTATTTTGCAACATTTATCAGTCATTCCCCTCATTCCTCCTAGCATATATATTTTGTATTATTTTGCAATATTATTTAGAATGTCAGGATAGACACTTCATATTTTCAAGTTTCTACCTCATACCTGGCCCTGTGGCTGGTATTCACTACTCTGCAAATACTCTAGCTCCAAAACACATGCCAGATCTTAGGCTCTGGGCTTCTGGAGCCTAAACCTGTCAAGAATATGACATATACAGCTACCAGAGGCAGCAGGTTCTGAATATTCAGTAACACTAAAGCAGTATGTTGCACGGGCTCTGTGCTGTGAAAATTATTTATAGTTCACTTGTGAATCAATTGTTTGCAACGTTTGCTGTAAGTAAGTAGGGTTTTCAGCCTTGAAAAGTAGATGTTAACAATGGGCCTGAATGTTACCTTACATATAGATAGTGAGTGCCTATCACAGAGATGTAGTTATTGCCATCTGAAGAGCAGCAAACAGCAGCATCAGCATGGTTCTGATGTGTTGATCACACTGATTTCAAATGCCAGGTTCTAAATGAACTTGTATTTCTTTTCTCATCTCCATGTCATCACATAGAGCTGCAGGACTGGCTTGTGGCTACTTTCTGTTTTGCACCACTCTCCAGCCATTTGGCCATGTACTGAAAATGGCACCAAACTCAAGTGTACCGCAGGTGTTGAAACATGGTAGGAGGGGAAAGCTCAACTTTGTTCAGTTTTCTGCACCAAATTTGACAAGTCATGCCAAGTCAAGTCATCACAACTTTTGACTCCTTCTGAAATGTTTGCAGTAAGTATTCCTCTTGTATAAAGTTCCGTAGGCCACACAGCATTTTTTTCCTGTAATGATGACAATCTCTCTGTCTTACCAAAGATAGCAGAAATAATACAAAGTTGACTAAGTGTCAGAAAAAAGGATTCAAATGGATTTATGTAGAATAATATGAAAAAGTATTATTTCTATATATGTATATCTAATCTGTTTGAAAACAGATTTTCCCCTCTGTATTCTACTAAGCAACTTAAAATTAATTTCTCAAAATACTTGACACTTTGAGGAGATGTGCAGCTTCAAGGCCTAGAGTAGTTACCAGGATTTCACTCACATCAAGGCCTGCCAACCCTGAAAAAAGTCAGGCACTTCACCATTTTATCCTTGTTTTTCAGCTCTGAGCAGGTAATGAACAAATTCTTTACATATTTTGATTTTACATAAGGTTTAAAAATGTATTTTAATAACTTTTGAGGCTTACATTACAGAAAGACTATCACAAAGGCATCCTAAGGGTTTCTAAATTAGTCCTAACCTCTAGAAATACTTTTTAATTCATCCCAATGTGATTCTCTGTTTCTTTGGGACATTTCATGTTAGTAAGCTATTTTTAAGGCTTATTTCTACATGAGGACACATTTTTGGATGAAGATAAAAATGTCTAAACTGGTTCTTTTTGTCACAATACGTTATCATCACAGAAGCACTTTAGGGAAGAATAAGTTCTAAGTAACACAGTCTTAAGTTTGGGCTAAAATCAGCATGCTAACAAAAATCTCCAAATGGAGACTAATTAGACATGAGTGGGATCATCCTTGCTTTTTGCAGAAGCAACTTTTGATTTGCAGACTATGAAAAATCAATAGCAGTTGTAGTTTTAGCCAGACAGACATTGGATAGATTAAATGGCTGAAAATATTCTCAGGGGAATTCTGAGGGGAGGGAATTAGGAGTTATCTTAATTTTTGCCTTCTTATTGTTGCAACAAAAACTGAAATTATTTGTTCCAGCAACCATTCTCTCCCCAAGTCCTCTTATTTCAGGGAACACTGGAATGCTGTAAGTGTCAGGACAGATAACACCTTCACATGTATGCTGCTCGCTGACCTCAAACTACATGAATAAAAGGCCAAGAGAAACCGTGGTGGAATAAGATGCAGTGTTTTAGTAAGAAATACATGGTTTATATTTTTTTGGCATTATGCCACTCTGTTCAGAATTGAGGGATGGATTATTGTGGATTTGTTTTCTTTCAGGAATTAGGGCTGGCCTTGGCTTAGCTTCAGTACTGCAGAGGTATTAACTGCAATGCATTTCTGTCTTACAGCTTCATCCCATTTAGCCATTGTGACTTTGGAGTGACTTCCAAAGCAATCCAATCAGAATGAGTTGGCAGATTAATGTTAACTTTCATGTCAGGACTGAAGGCAATGCAAAATGAAAATGCTAAAAGAAGAGGCATTGCACCAACCATACTGTGGCTAAAAATAAAACCAAACTGTCTCTTGTGAGCTAATGAGCCTTTGTTTAATCTAAAAATGGATAAAGCATTAGTAAACTGCCTTTCTGGGTATTAATGATTCTCCAGTATTTAAATAAAATTGACACTATAGCCTCTGGACTGTCTTTTATTCATGTAAAATTTTGTATTATCAAACAAGTTTCCTTGGCAGACACTGAGTTTGTGAAAAATTTTATATTACAATTCCTCAGTATCAATACTGGCAAGATTAGAAGATATTCACTGTTTCATCTTTTGTCTGGGCAATGATTCAAATTGTACTTCTCTCCTTGCAGAAAAATCAGTATATGCACTATGTTGATATATATTTTATGTATCAGAGGCCAGAGGGGCAGTTTGAAACAGTGTGAACTACACACACCCCAATATAATTTGAATATTTATTCTAATCCAAACATCCAAGATCAGTAATCAACATAGCTCTTTGGCAGGTCTCTATTACAACTAATTAGAGCCTGTATTGTCATATATGAATCAAGGTTTTAGTCAGACACGTTCCACTCAATCCAATGACTTAATCTCCACTGTAGTCTCATCAACACAATATACAAGCTTTACAATACTGATCAGTACTAACATAGTTTTATCTTCTCAGATCTGTAAACAAACTCCATGAGTTCCTAGTAATAATCAAATAAAACTCTGTTCTTTCAACATCTAAGATATCTTTGTTTTTGCCATACCATTTCTTCAGTTTCATTTCAGTTTCATTCATAGCCATTTTCCTATATGTTAGAACACAATTCAAAAAAAACCCCAGTCTCTGTGTCCTTCTCTGTACAGTTTTAATAACCCCTTGCTTTAATATGTAAATACACCGCTCACAGTAATGTATTTGTTCCAAGACTCAAATATGTTGTTTTATTCACAGTATAATGGAAATCTTGATGTATAATTTTGCATGTCCTCTCATTTTCCTTCTTTTAAGTTGAGAAATTCATGACAGAAAAAAACCCTAATAATGGAAATACCAGACAGAAGGATTTTGGGCAAATTGGACAAATTATTGCTCTGATAATTTCTCATACCCATCATGAAGATGCTTTCTCAAAAGTAAATTGACACATAAAAAAGCAAATAAATTAATAATAACATTTCTCTAGGACCTAACAGCTGTATTAAATATAGAGAAGCTCTATGTAGCCAAGTGGATGGACTGCAAGATAGGGACTGGGAGAGTAAGTTCCCCTCCACTGTAAAAGAAGATCAGGTTTGTGACCCCCTGAGCAACAAGGATATACAGAAACCTTTGGCACCTATTGAGATGCATCCTAGGGTCTTGAGAGAACGAACTAGCAAAGTTACTCTCCAAGATATTTAAAATGTGATGCCAGGTGAAATCCCAGGTGACTGGAAAAAGGGAGACATTGTACCTACCTCCAAGAAAAGTAAAGAAGAGGAGGACCCTGGGAACTACTGACCTGTCAGTCTTACCTCTGTTCCTGGGAAGGTCATGGAACAGATGCTCCTAGAAGCTGTGCTAAGGCACTTGGAGGACAGGGAGGTGATTTGAGACAGCCAGCATGGCTTCACTAAGGGCAAGCCCTGCCTATCCAATATGGTGGCCCTCTGTGGCAGGGTGACTCCATCAATGGACAAGGGAACGTCTACGGACCTATCACAGTTATGGATCTATTCATCTATCTGAACTTCTATAAGGCCTTTGAAATTGTCCCACATAAAATCCCTCTGTCTAAATTGGAGAGGGGAGGATTTGATGGATGGACGGTGCGGTGGATGACAAATTGGCTGGACAGTCACAACCAGAGGGTAGTGGTCAATGACTCAGTGTCCCGAAGGACATCAGTAACAAGTGCTGTCCAAGGGATCTGTACTGGGACCAGTGTTATTTAATGTCTTCATTAATGACAGAGGGATGACAGATGACACCTGCAAAGCTTAGTGGTGCAGCTGACACACTTAAAGGACAGGATGCCATCCAGAGGGACCTGGACAAGCTCAAGGAACCAGCCCATGAGAATCTCATGCGGTTTAACAAGACTACATGCAAGATGCTGGCCCTGGGTCAAGGCAATCCCTCATATCAATAAAGACTGGGGATGGACAGATCAGAGCAGCCCTGCCCAGAAGGACTTGGGGCTGCTGTGGGTAGAGGCTGGACATGAGCCAGCCATGGGCACTCCCAGCCCAGAGAGCCAAACGTGTCCTGGGCTGCATCCAAAGCAGCGTGGGCAGCAGGGCCAGGGAGGGGATTCTGCCCCTCTGCTCTGCTCTGCTGAGAGCCCACCTGCAGGGCTGCATCAGCTCTGGGGGGCCAGCACAGGAAGGACATGGAGCTGCTGGAGTGACTCCAGAGGAGGGCCTTGAAGACAATGAGAGGGATGGAGAACCTTTCCTGTGAGACAAGGCTGAGAGATTTAGGGTTGTCCGGCCTGGAAAAAAGGCTATGTAAAGACTTTATTGCAGCCTTCCAGTACCTGAAGGAAGCTTACAAGAAGGAGGGAGAGAGACTTTTTACAAGGGCCTGGAGTGACAGGACAAGGGGTAGTGACTTAAAATTTAAGAAGGGTAGGTTTAAAGTAGATGTGAGTAAGAAGATTACTTATCATGTGTAATTATTCGAAGGAAAACAACCTAGGCTACAATATTGTTAACAAAATGTCATCTGCAAATGTTGGTGACTTTTTCTAGAAGGTCAAAATATAAAAAAAAAACCTGCTGAATATAAGACCAGTTAAATTTCAAGGAAAAAAGTCACTACAAACAGTTTTTAAAATATGAACTGTCAAATGCTTTTGCCCTACTTCCACTTTTGGCTGCTTTGATTCTTTCTTTTTTGCAGAGTAGACCTGTTTTACTCTGTATGTGGTTGCTGTTAGCTATGGATTCACGTGGGATATCAAGGTGGTAGATAGCTCCTCCTGCAGCATTTTGGCTGATGCCAGCAGAACTTGGACAGGCAGAGTGATGCAGTTCTTATATAACACCCCAGGGCTAAAAGCTGAGTTTCCTCCCATTTTCAGCAGCACTTAGCTTACTTTTCTTGTTCTGCATTGGCATAGAGTATTAGATATCAAACTTGACAATAATGAAGTACTGAATAATACCCACTTAGTAATGAGGAAGTTCAAATCTCTTAATCTTTAGGTAATAGAAGCTGGATTAAGCACCTGCATCTTTGGAATCTTTTGCTGACATTTTTTAAATTGCTTTTTCCTCTTCTCTAAATTATGAAATCTATGTATGATGGTGATATTTACTGTGAAAAATTAACTTATTCAAATACCATACTTCATTATACATGTTCAAAACCCAGATGTCAGAATTATTGCCAGCCTGGGACACTGAAGTTTTATTTGTTTAATGCAAATCACTGACTGGAAAACTTTTCTTTCCTCAACATTAAATAAAGAATAATATATTGAACATCCTCCATAAGCCAAGTGTAATTTTGGAATGAGGAGTATCAAATTCTAGATAAATCATTTGTTTGCTTTCAAGGTTTTTCATAAAGGATCCCTGCTTATACCATTATCATTTTGAATTCTGTAGGAATGTGCTGGAACACATATTAACATACATGTGGATTTGTGTCATGTTCGATCAGCAGAGGGACTGTTTTGTCATTAAAAGTCAGCTACAGGCACCTCATGGGCCATTTTACCTACATGGTTGTGTGATGCAAGGTGCCTATGCTATGGTTCCTATATAAGGGACTGTTAGGATAGAACAACTTACATTTGGTTTACAATTAGACTTGATATTTATAAAAGTATTTTCCAACCTAAATGTCTGAGTCTGTGATTAGATTGAACTAGAACAGGAATCAACCGTGGATGAAATATCAAGAACATTCATAAATCACAGTGTAGTATTTATGTCAACATTATATTTTTTCCAGGTCAAATATAATCACATTCTCTCTGAAATGATCCTACTGTTTGGAAGATCAGTTTACATTGTAAGTGAAGAGCTTGCAGTTTGTCGTTTAAATTATGTAAGGGGAATACAAAAAATAAAAACATCAATTTAGCTTCAGCAATAATATATGTTACAGATTTTTCCAACAGCCACAATTTCTCCAAGAAAATTAAATTTTGCAAATTAACTTCCCCATGCTCACAAAACCTGCTCTGTTCTGACTAGGCCAAAACAGGGTAAAGCATGCTTTCCTCCTGAAGGACTCTGAGCTAGCTCCAGGCTTGCTCATATGGTCCTTCAGCACAATGTAAAGCTATAGCTGTGACAGGGCTTTCAAACAATATTTGAAAACAATACAGTGGAACTTCAGTTCTGCATCCAGACTAATAGATCAGAGTATAAACCAGCTTGATTAATTCAGTTATAGCATGGCAGTAAGGTCAGCTACATTACTTACCAATCTGGGTCACCAACATCTCCCATAAGGATGTATTAGTGTTTAAATAAAAAAAAGATTTTAAGGTATTTTAAATATTGAAAACTGCAAAATAAAAAAAATATTCTAAAATAATTTTTTTACCCAAATATCATTCAACCAAATTGAGTTATAATAATCACACTTGAAAATACATTTGTCATTTGCTGTTATGGGTTAAAGTTATGCAAATACCTTATTTGACTTTCAGTTATTCCTGCTCTACTTCATGGTCACTTTCAGTGCACAACAGGAATGATTATTTTTCTTAACTGTGGGTTTATCCTTGCAGGGATGGAAATAAAATGTATATATTTTTATCTGAAATTAATTTAAAAATAGAAAATCTGCATATTTCCTAACATATCTGAACTTAATAAAGTTATTTTCATGTCTTTACTATTTGAAGCCCAATAGCTATTGATAGATATTAGCTATATATTCCATCCAGAATTCTTCTGTGGAGTAATAATTTTAGATCACTAGCAAGTTAAATCTCAGACAAGGCTAACCCTTGATTTTATATTTTTACAGAGGCTATACAGTGGGCTGCACTTTAACTGAATGCCAGTTTTCCAGACACTCCTGGCAACAGCTGATTTTCCAGGCTAAATACATTTTCTGTGTGGCATGTTAAGGGCTGCAGAATATTTTTTTTAATTCACTATTTATGGCCACTAATAAAAAACTCCTTTCATTCTCTAATATTTTCTCCATCCTCTTACAACAATATTTTTAAGTTTTGCAGGTGTACATAAGACACTGAAGGGAAATGAAAGAAAATAATTGTCTGAAGGAGTTTGTAGCTGAGGCTATGGGCTTGCAAACTGTTCTGGACCTGCTCAGGTTCTCCCTGTGGCAGTCCCAGAAACTGTGATCCCAAGCCACATTTGATCCTGTTCCATTTAAAGCAGCAGGACTTTGGTATTGAATCAGAGTGGAACAAACCTCTTATCTGCTGCAGGGATTTGATTTATCATAACAACATAAACCTGAGAGCAGGCAGTACTGAACTGGAAGTTCAGGCACATGGAACACGGAGCAGCAAGAACTCCAGTTTCCGAGTCGTATTAACTTTACTAATGCTGATTTGTAGGTACTTGTTCTCTACTGAAATTGTCAGTCCAAATTTAGGAATTTCTTGCCAATAGAAAGTGTCAGGGTGCTATTCTTAGGCAGGCATTATGATAGTAAAATGTCCCCCAAGACAGTCTGTAAGAAAGACCAATGAAGAAAAAGAAAAGGTTGCATTGCTAAGGCAGTCAGAAGAAAATTGGATCTGGATTATTAATCCTTGTTTCTAATGGCCTTTCTCTGATAAAACAGGCAGAAACAATGCTTCTCTTTTATACCACATCCCAGTGAAAAGATTCAGGTCCTTACATAACTTATGTGTTCCCTTTGGAAAGCAGATCTCCCAAAAAAATGATCCACAAGTGAATTATTCAGAGATGACCTGACATCCCTTCCTCTGACAATAGGATATCTGAACTCTGAATGAATTATTGGCATATAAACATGACTATGACATTGACCTCAACAGAAAAGCAAAGTGGCAGGATACCTAATTTGAGAATCTTCCATGCTCATATTGCATCTGCTTGTCATCTTCAGGATATGTTCAGGATATCAGTATCCAGCATCAGAAAAATGGGCACCTGAAGTGTACAGGTGTATTTTGGAGGTGAGACAAATTCAGTGCCCTTCAGGTTAAACAGCAGCTAAGCAGGGCTTTCTGAGGGTCTTGTTGGATTAGAGAACTAGAGTGGTGGCCTCAATTCAGAGAGCTAAAATGCTCTCTAAATTCCATTGGAAAGTTATGTCAGAGAGGTAGGGAGCTAATCTTCTATTGGGCTATAGCTATTTCCAAAGCCTTGGGCCTAAGGAAAGCATGTGCCAAAGTTTTGAGATACTGAGATTTTAGTTCTTGCTTATGCTCCTTTCTGGCTGGGGACTATGCTGAATTAATCACGTAAAACAATTATATCTCTTGTACTAAAAGACAATAAATTTATTGTATAGAATTATGGAGATGTACTCTCTGCCAAGGCTTGCTCAGACAAGGAGACACATCTGTGGGTTATGTGCATACAGATAGAGCCCCTCAGAAGAAGCGGAGTCTGCCATACATGTTGCTGAATTCCATTTTCTGTTTACCACAGTAAAAATGTGGTTTCCTTTTAACAACTTTCATATGAGCTTATGTTCATGGTATGTAATCGAGAAGTATCTGTGCAGAAAAGGATCTGGGCATGCTGGTGGACGCCAAGTTGAGCTCGAGCCAGAAACGTGCCCTTGCAGCAAAGAAAGCAAACGTTATCCTGGGCTGTATTAGGGAGGTTGTTGCCAGCAGGCTGAGCAAGCTGCCCCTGTCCCTCTACTGAGCACAGGTAAGGCCACTTCCAGAGTATTGTGTCCAGTGTTGAGCTGCTCAGTATAGAGAAAAATGGACTCTCTCTCTGGAGAGGGTCCAGTGAGAGGGCACAAAGATGACTAAGGCTCCTCTCCTATGAGGAAAGGCTGAGTGAGGTGGTACTTTTCAGCCTGGAGAAGAGCAGGTGCAGGAGGATCAATGTACATAAATGCCTGAAAGGATAGTGTAAAGAACAGGGAGACAGACTCTTTTCAGTGGCATCCAGTGGCAGGACCAGAGGCAATGGCCATAAATTGAAATACAGGAGGGTCTTTTGGAACATTGAGAACCAACAAGAACTGTCAGACGTTGCCCAGAGAAGTTGGGAAGTTGACAATTTTGGAGACATTAAAAAATCATCTGAACATGGTCTTGGGTAAATCAGCCCTAGGTGAACCAGCCTTAGGAATCCTGAGGAATTTTGCTATCAAATCTGTGCTTTTGTGAACTCACAGCACGCCTGAAAAATTAATTTTTTAAGATATGATGTATGTTGTACTGCACAGAGGGTTTACTCTGCACAGATAATTCTTACGTATAATTGAGTTTAATACATTGAAAATATTTATTATAGGATTCTGTATGAATATCTGAAACACAGTACACAGGGACATTTTTATTCAGACTGAAATGCGTCTAAGTGTGCTATTAAGATTTTTTAAATTCTTAAAAATTTGATTGAATGCTTAATTCCTATTTTTATTGTACTTACACCATAATCTATCCTTTTAAAAACTCTTTTGACTTGTATATACTTGATACAAGCATAACCTAATCCTTTCTGGTTTGTTTGAGATACACACCAGGGGTACTGCTAGATCTGACCACAGACAACAGTCATTAGTGGGAATTGTGATTATCTTTGTGACAGCACCATCTATCCACTAGGTATGGTCCAAATCTATCTACAAAATCAGATGTAGATTAGGATGAGAGTTTTCTTTAAAATTCTCCTGTGTAAATGACATAAAAATACATTACACTGTACTTCATGTAAATAGTAGCAAAATATTCTATATACTGCTGGATCAAGTGGTCAATATTTTAGAATAAAAGATAAATGGATTTGTAATATTGTATTAAAAATTGAAAATTCATCACATTCAGGTCAATTCTGCCCCATGAAGAATAATTCTTAACATGTGGATAATTTTTTTGCTCTAAATGGTTTTCTTGCTCGACAATACATCTGCTATAACTTCCTTGCAGGAGAACATGGAGAAATATCAAAAACAGTATTTCTCCCCTTCATGCATGCCGGCAGTATCTAATGGTATTGTAGAAGCAATTTCCTCAAAAGTGGTTCATTACCAGCAGTTAACAACCCCTTCTGGCAATTAGTTAATTATCTTGCCTTTGACTATGGTGAAAGGAAATGGCTATCAAGGGCATTGTTTGCTCAATTAACCAAAAGCAGTAGACACAGTAATAATTATAGAAGGAAATCCCTCCAAAATGCAGTGATTTTACTCAATTTTTCACAGAAGCTGTGCAGTCTAATATGTTAAATTAAAGAAGTTCAGAGGAATTACCATGCTAGGGTGTGTGTATGTGGTGTTTGCTTGTTTTTCCAAATGAGTATTAGGACAAGATTATTCTTCTATAAAGTGCCAGTTCCTGGGCTCTGCCAAGGTTCATTATATTTTCAGAGCTCTAAGTAATGCAGCCATGAGCAGCTCTGGCTGGGATGGTCTCTGGTATTGTGGGAGCTGGATGCAGCCCAGGGGATGATTCTGCTTGGCCAGCTGCCTTTTCCCCAGAAGAGCTGCCATGGCTTCCTCCACGTGGGCGGAAGGATGGATGGATTGGGATGTATGCCTCCTACAGAGGGCACAGCAACACCTCCATATGGCCCATGCAGAAAGGACAAGACAAAGCTAGCTTCTCTCCCTGGTAAAAAAGATTGGCCTGTATCTCTCAGTACAACGTCTTTAGGCATCAGCTACTCTGATTTATGTAAGGTTAATAACAAAAAAATCCCCAAAAACCCCAAGCAACACACCACTACACAAACAGTCGCTGGCTAAAAGTTCTTCACTGAAAGATGATATATTATTAAATGATTTTTAAATAAAAAGTGATGCCTTTTATTCAAATGAGAGCTAACATAATTTATAATTTCTCATTTTCTTCAGAGGAAAAAAAATTATACTTATATCTCATAAGAAGATAACACCAGTTATCTACTAGGAACCATGAGATATACAAATTTAATGGCAAGCCCTTACCTTTTTTCCCATGTTCTTAATTATTCTTGACTTTTTCTGTCAAGCCCAAGCTGACTCCGCTTTTCTCAGATTATCAAAATGCCACTGAAAGGTGGGGTGCTTTTCTTCCCATTTTATTTCCCTGTAGAAAATAAGAATTTATACACTTGTAATAAATCAGAACTCTCACTGAAAAAATAGCTGAAAATTATCACTGGATTTTCTTTCACCGCTGTTAGTAGGAATGGTAAAAAGGCAACAAACTCTTCTTCCCTGATCCCTCTCATCCCCAACCATGAACTGTCACTATTTTCTGGTTAGGAAGAAGAACAGATTTTGGAAACCCATATATGTGATAACTGCTAATATTTGTCTTCACTTTAGAAATAATAAAAATATAAATATGTTAGAAATTCAGAATTCTGAGACCCTGTAAAAATAATTCCAAAGTATCTGAGAAAAAAAAAAGGTGAGATTTGCTTTCTTTCTCACAAAGCAGTGTTTGCGACCTTTATATGTAAAACACTTTCCCCTCAGTAATCTCTCTCTAAACTCAATTACATAATTTATCTTCCTACTATTCCTTACTATAAACAAAGGAACCCAACCCTATCTGCAGCTTCTAAATTCTTTGGGTTTCTCACTATTATCTCTAATATCTTAGTTCTGCACAACAGGATTTATTTTACTTTTTGCAGAGGGGAGATTTGGAAATATCCTTGTTGAAGGAAATGTAAGGCATAAAATACATGAAGGTGGAGATATTGTACCTTTAATTAATTTTATTAAAACCTTATCATTACAGAGTAAAAATTTTGTCCATATTTTCTCAGTTTCATAGAAAGTCGTCAACTGATTCTAATGAGTAAAGAGTCTTCAAGGTTTATAGAAAAATTATGTCCTACACAGAACTGCATATTCTAATGTGTTTAAAACTGTAGTCAATGCTTCTCATGTATAGTGGTTCATTTTTCTCAGATAATGTTTTTATTTATCATTATTAAATATGTACAGCTGAGATCAATTTGTGAAAATATATCATGTGACCCTGAATAACATTTCTGCCACCTATATAAGGACAGGCAAGTATTGCACACTGCTAGATAACCCTAAAGATAGTTCAATATCCCTGTTCTTTCCTTTCTTTTGTTGTTTTGATTTGACATGGAAATATAGGCAACAAACCTGGTGTAGCAACCGATACATTAGAGACTATTTGTCTACTAGCAAAAAACTATGAACCTGTCAATATAATAATTCATATTATGTTACTTTCAACCTACCTAAATTTGGCGTTTTTTTTATAATCAGTCTTCATGGCTGCTAACCTATTAAACAGATCAATCCTGACCTAAAGAGCTACTATAAATAACCCAGTAAAGAATCAACTGACAATAAAAATTAATACGCACAATGTTTCAGAATCAACTGAATACTATGCCTGAAAGACCACCCCTGCTCTTTAGTTTAACATTAGATTAAAAGCAGATGGATAATGTGACTATCCATACGTCTTAACATCCTGTGGGATCACCATCCTGTGACTCTTTTTTTGACTTTGACCACATCTATCACTTCTTGAGACTTATGAGAATTAAAGCAAGCTTAAGTCACCAAAAAAGCATCTAGATTCCATGCTGTTGTCAGTTAGAAATCATGATTAATGAATGTCAGTTTAGAAAATACAGTCTCCTATTGCTAGGGACCAAACATCTGCAGGCCAAATAAAATGATGATGTGTTATCCAAAGGTGGGAACAATAACCCAAGTCATTAGCACTTAGAATAATGAAAATTAGTCTTGGAGAACGAAATCACATTAGTGATGTATCGCATCACATTAGTGATCCATATCCACATTATTAGTGGATAAAAGAGGAAACATTCTTTTATTGTAAAATCTGCCATTTAGATGCCATTCCCTGTGTTGTCTTAAAGCCCTTCTTAAAAAAATCAGTTCAAATGAACAGATGATGAAAACATTGAAAACAAATGTACAGTGCTGTACATTTTCTCTGGTATAATGAATGAAGACTTCACAGGACAAAATCATATATTCCCTTGCACAATTCTCAAATGACATATAAAGTATTAAACTTGAAAATTTCTGCTGAAAATGGCATGCATCAAAACAATGGAATAACCATCAAATTACAACAAAAATATTTTAAAGTAAATTATTTTGTTAAATTATTATAGTTATAAATTTAGCTTAGAGCAAAGATGTATACAATTTGCATAAAAGAAGCCCTATTTGAAGAATTGAAGAAGCTCCTGATTGACTGAATAATTTGATATTGTTGCCTCTTATATAATTGGCAACAAAGGAAAAAAAACCTCTATCTACACCCTCCTCTGTAATGTCATGGTGTCAGAAAAGACATTTTATCTGTGCTCTCCCTGTTCCCTATATGTAGGATCATGCTCCAGCTTAGCATAAAGATTGATGCAGTAACACATCATGCCTAAAGTAATATGCCACTTATAGATGGCAGATGGAGCCCAGTAAGTCAGACTAGTCTGGGAAAATGACCACAAAATAACCATTTTAGGATGAAAGATAACACAGCACAACAGTATGAATTTTTTTTTATTCTTCCCAGTATATTATTAGCAAGCTTACTTCTTGTTGAAGAAAGCAAGCCCACTGCAGTAGAGCAGACGTCACTTGAAAATGTTCAGTTATATCACCCCAACAACCCTTAGAAAGGGAACACTGGTGATTAATGTTTTAGGAATAGCTATTTCCATTTTAAGGCAAATAATTAATCTGCTCATTCACCTGCAGAGTGCTGTTGGTTCTGCCTTCCTTATAGGTTCCCTGATACCTGTGATAGAGATTTAAAAAAATATTTTGTTGGAGGCCTATCTTCCTTTCTGCTGCAGTCAAGGGTAAAATTTGGTTTTCACTAGAAACAAATAACTGTAAATTCTAGTTATAGTTTCTTCTTGTCATAGGCTTCTGATTTCTGACATCATCATAGATTTTTAATTTTTTTCTAAAAGAGCTACTTTTCTAAGAGTAATTAAAAAATATTTTTAAAAAATGCTGCACAACAGTTGTATTGCTATTTCCAAGTACAGAAGATATAACCTAAAACATAATAGAACAAATTATTAATTATAATTAGTTTTGAAATATAGAAAGCACAGGGAAAATGTCTATGCCATTTTGTAGGATGCTTCAGAATGGCAACAACCAAGCTTCACATAAAATGGCTGATTTCTACTATAAACAAAAAAGGCATTAGCATTGCATAATAGCTCCAGGGCTGGTTTCAGCTTTATTATGTATTATGTCACATAAGGATGAATGTGAGAATTGCAAGGTGATCTGGGGTGAAAAGCACAGTATGTTTCCGAAACGAGAAACAGTCAAAACCTATTGATGCCTCCTGATAACACTTACTTTCAAAACCATTCAGAAAATGAACATATCTCCTTTAAAGCTTTCATAAATGTTTTAACACCTTGGCAAAAGAATACCTATGCTCTTAGTACAAAAGATTTTGTCTGGATTACAGATTGCTACTGATGCATATTTTTCTGTCTCAATCTGTGGCACCCTTGGTGCTCGCCCTTGTGTGCAGATGAAAGGCGTCCTTTGACACTCAGTGCTGGCAATATTTGTCAGCTCCATGGCTCTGGCTTCAGGCTCTCAGATGGTCATGAGACAATCTGAGGGAGTAGCCAGAGGTTTGAAGTTAACAAAAAGTGACTGAGTTTATATCCAGGACTATGTTAAATAAGGTTAGGTCATCTGGTTTAAGCAGGCACACTATAAAGAATGCTGCTTTTAAAGTAAGTATTTTTCATCAAAATACTTAGGTTAATGCCTCATTGTGTAATTTAGTTTGTTCCTTAAGTCAAAGAGAAGTGTCTGTGAGAGGTCAGTCAGAGTTTCCATTTGGCATCTTTTTTTTCAACTTATTTTTCTTGTCTTAGAAAATTTCTTGTTCTTTTGTAGCTGCAGGAGGATACTAAATCTGTACACTGACACTGAAAGCTATACAATTTTTTTTAACTACCAAGAGAATATATAGTAACACAAAATATTTGGCAAAGTATTTGAGCAATTGTGTTTGTGGAACCATAGTCAGTGTACTGAGGCTTAGAGGCAGAGAGCCAAAATTTATTGAATAATTTATCAAATTTTACTAGTGAATATTAGATTGGGAAAAAGGCAGGGCTACACTGCAGCAATATTATATTGCTTTTAAGTGACCTAGAAGAAGACTTTGCAAGAAAATGTCATATTATTTTATTGTCAAGCTAGTAGCAAAGATCTGTCTTCTTAGAGGCAGAGTGTATTGACTGTGTGACAGACTGGGAGATTATCTCAGAAAGAGAACTTTGAATGATAGCTGCTCAGTACTGAATGGAAGGCTGGAAAAAGAAGGAACAAGGGCTGTTACCTCAAGATCAATTTAGCTTGGTTCCAGGTACAAGAACCAAAGCATCAATTCTGTGTGTTTTGTGTTCAGACTTCTTTTGACTACTACCTAGAAAATAATTAGTGTAAATTTTTTTTTCTATGCACTGTCAATATTTCATATGCAGCATCACATACCATGCATCTCCTCAGTAACAGTCAGCTGTAAAGAAGCATTTCATTTCATTTCATTTCACCAAAACCATCACATCTTCATGTTCCTGCAACAAAGAAAATCAAAGAGACAGGAAAAAACCCAGATGCAAACTGTCAGACAAGTGTAATAGGCTGCTATACATGTGGTAAGCCATGCAATGGATGGGAGACTCAAGAACAGCCCTTTTCATGGGGCCATTTATAGTTTTATGAATGCATAGGATGCACTTTCATCTTGTGATTGCTTATCAGTGGAACCTCTTACTTTTACCACATATTTAATACAGCAAATGTGCCTATGTAGGATCCTTTTCATATATTTTATTTCATCTTATACTTGAAATCTTTTCTACCTTGGTGATTTGCAAAGTCATTACATAAATAAGTATGAAATAGTAATTGCCATACTTTGCCTAAATCTTTCTTAAAATAATTTATTTTTAACTTTTCTCTACTGAAATGTTTCTGTAACTTTTCTGCACTAAGGTATATTCCAGCATTTAAGTTTCCTCTACTTTATTTTGTCTACTTCCTTTTTGTCCCCCAAATACTGCACTGTAAATAATATACAGATAATTTCTGATTTAATCAGAATTCTAAATGAATATCATCTACCTAACATTTTGCTAGGACACAGTAGATGGGTAAATATGTTAGTGTCTGATACCAAAAGGTATGGTCTACAAGTAATTTTAAGTTAAAGGGAAGAAAAAAATGAGGGAGGAAAAAAAAATGGAACCTTCCATTTTAATGCAAAAGAAAATTTCTTGATTATTTGTGTCGTCTGGTGTAAAATGTGTAGTTCATTATGAGCCATCACGGACCTAAGAGAGTGTTTAATGCTAAAGTATTAGAGAAATAAAACTGACATTGGATAAAAGCGTCTTTGAGATGACTTTCCACAAACTTCCACTGAAGTGCTAGACATTATATGCTGCAGTTTATTCTCTTGTTTTTTTTGCACTTTGTTAATTGCAAATGTGTAGATTAACTTCAGGGAACCTCCTAGTTCCCTGTAGTGGCACTGGGAAATATTTTTTTCCACAGCATGACACCACTTCATGCCTGCTCCCTGACATCCAACACGGGAGGCAGAGAACACAGTCCAAGAGGAGCTGTGTTTAACCAAGTTAAGCCTGTCTTGTCTCAAGGTTTTCTTCTAGCACAAGGACTGCAGCTACCCTTGTTGGAATATGTGTGAAGAAGGGTTAAGTATGAATTAACTATAAAATTTGACACATTTTAGACTAGAGATCAGGAATTAAAGTGTAATTCTATCATAGATTCTAAGTGTATCTTAGATGTAGTATTTAGAAACATATCTTGAGAGGAATAATTTAGTGCCACTATGTATAACTAAAATTTTTTTCTTCTTGTGTATTCTGAGTTTGTTCTGCCATTTTCAGTAGTCTGATGAATGCAATGTGTGAATCTATTAACACTTGTGGACTACTTATGTACTACTGCTTTGAATGAAGGCTATTCATAACCTTATGCTCCCTACTTACTACCTGTCACCTCCAGATGGGTCCCCAAATCCATCAGTGTCACAGCATAATTGTGTTAAGACCTACAGTGAAGATATTTTCAGGGAAGCATGATTGTGTGAGCATATGCAAGGCTCTCTAATTCTGCTAAAGTTCTTGTGACCAGAAATATGTTTTGTAAATTTGTTCAACACAGACATGGCTGTTTAAAAATGCTTGCCATGCCTTGGGTGTGGTACAGACAATTCACTAGACTTAAATTTTATTTTTATTCATTAGTTATTTAACAGCAGCATCTGTGGCACTAAAAGGAATTAACATTCCATAACACTAGGTACTGTGATTTTTAGCAGCTGTCCAAATATCTTATCTTCAAATAGGTATGGATTAGTGCAGCACATTTAACACAAGCTATATTCAGAACAATACTCTGAAGAAGTATGTACATGGACAATTTCTAGCACAAAATGAGAGAAGCATGAATGAAAACCCTTGTGGAAATCCTACATCTCTTGGGAAAAAACACGCTGACAATTGAAATAGCATAAAGGTCTTAGAATCAATGCTGTTTTATCTACCATTCTTTGCAAATGAGCCATAACTGATGGTCAAATTTGATGGCATTACTGGTAAAGTAAAAGAGGTGGGAAACGCTAAAAAACACAGCATCTCATTATTGTTGGAGACTCATGTACAAGGAGTAGTAATCTAGTGCACACTCTTGTTATTGTTTTTGAAAACTTACTTTTTCAACAGACATTTATTATATGTGGCTCTGAAGTCTTCAGAATGGTTAGGCAAGGAAGCAGAGGTAGAGGGGGTTTGTTGAAGGGTTTGGTTGTCTAGAACCTGATGACAGTGCTGAGAGGTGTGTTTATGAGTAGAAATCAAGGGAAAGGCCAATATGCTGGTGTAGTCTGTTACAACAAAATCAACTCACAGAATTAAAATAAATTTTCCCCACAATATTCATAAAGAAATATAATAGTTGTATGGTATTTAAACCATACAGTAATGAGCAGTTAAGCATTTGACACTTTGGAGCCCTGTATAAAATATATAGTATCTCAGAAATTGTATAGTACAGTTACCTGAGAGGAAGGGTTCAGAAATACAGAATATCAGTTAAAACCATAGATTAGTGAAGGATCACCTGTTTCAATGACGCACACTACCAGAAAACAAGACTAGAAAGATTTTTTCAGAACAGCTGATATTCAGATGATACTGGCAGAATAGGAAAGAAACCAAGCAGATATTCAGCAGTAATATCCCTTACCAGGGATGTCTTTCTGCATCATCCATGAAATTGTTGCTAGATAACCTATGGCAACAGGTACCTGAGGGAATAGAATGAAGTTGTCAGGGAGGTTCAGGTTAGGTATTAGAAAAGGTTTTTCATCGAGAGGGTGATTGGGCACTAGAAGACGCTCCCCACAGAAGTAGTCACAGCACCAAGCATTTGGACAATGCTCTCAGACATGATGATTTGCTTTTTGGGGTTGTCTCGTGCAGGGCCAGAAGTTGGACTTTGATCGCTGTGGGTCCCTTACAACTCAGGATATTCTGAGATTCTTTTCAGATGGATAAATCCATTCCAGAAGAGAAAGTAATTCAGCTTGTGGCTAGGTACAACAAATTATGTCTGTCAATACTTTCTATGCACTCTTAGAGTTTATTCAGAAAGGTCTCAGTGTGGAGAATCCTGATAAAATATGTCCTATGCCAGTGGCTGGAATGAAACGGTGAGCCGACCTTTGTTAAAAAAAAAAAAATCTGTTTTGCCAATCTGAAAGTTGAATTAATTCTTTAATGAAATAGTGGGAAGTATTGATAAATTTCCCAGAGATGGGAGTAGCCCAGCAAAACAGAGAAGCTTTAAAATTTAAGTTGCATTCTTATAAGAGTCCTTCCTGGATCAGAAGGGGTGAATGATTGACTTTGCTCTCTGAATTAATTTCCTGTTGATGTATAAACATTGGAGTAAAAGTAGAGGGTGAGTCCCACCTATTAACTGTTGAGCCTCTGCAAGTTAAGGCAAATGCTTAAGGGATTATGCTGGGAAGATGGAGATGTATTTTGAGCCCACATATGCTTTTGGTTTGTCCAAATGCAGCAAAGGAAACAAGCCAGTGTCTCTCAATCTCAAGAGTTAGATGTTAAGTTGATACTTAATGGAAACATGGAAAAAACATGCTAGGAAGAAGACAGATCAACCAGTACCTACCATGGGCCAAGTTAACCATGATTAATTTACCTTTCTAACTGCTAGACCCTTTTAAAAGGCAATCTTTTCAATATAGCAAGTGAAAATGCTGTAAGTCTCCCAAGCCACCTGGAAAAGCTAGTTTTATTTGCTGTAGTTGCCAGGCAACCATCACAATCTTCCAGTTACTAAAAATTGTCTGACTGGAGTTGACCTTACTTTTATGCTATGGTTACCCCTACAGCCTTCCCCAAAATAACAAATTTCTGTCAATCTGCCAGAAACAAACTTCTGTCATTACACTGAAATTTTGCAGCCCATTACTCCATGATAAGAACTACTGCCTTTAGGTGTCTCAATGGGATGAGCTGCTAAAGCAACTGATTTATTTCAGTTAAAAGCAAGGTTTTTGTCTTTTAGCACATGTTCATTTCTATCTTTTTTTTTTTTTTTTTTTTTTTTTTACTAATATTCATAATGACCCTAAGCATGTAGACCTGGAGACTTATTCTGTACTGCAGTCTTAGCCAAAACCACTATTAGATCAGACAGGAATGTAGTCTATTTTTAAGAACGCGGTATGTGGCCTTTGTGGCCTTACAGCAACAAAATGCATGTCAGTAGTTACAGTATGTCAGTGTCCATACAGAGATCAATATCACGGCAGAATCAATAATCAAGAAACTCCATGTCAATTAAATCACATTAGCTTTTAATTTGTTTAGTATTCATTACTGATACTGCAAAACAGGCAGGAAAATGAAACTGTTTTACAAAAATATCATAGTTTAACCCCAGATGTCAGCTAAGGACCACACAGACCTCGCTCACTCTTCCAGCCCCCTGGTGGGATGGGGCAGAGAAACAGAAAAAGGTAAAATCTTTAGGTTTGTATAAGAACTAACTAATAGAAATAAAGTGAATAATAACAATAGTAATAATTATAATGAAATGGAGAGGGAGAGAGAGGAAACAAGTGATGCACTGTACAATTTCTCACCACTTACTGGCCAATACCCAATCTGAGCACCAACTGGCATGTTCCAACCAAGTGTCGCCCCTCGAGTTTACTGCCACCATACTGGGCATGACATTCTGTGGTATGGAATATCCATTTGGCCAGTTCCAGTCAGATGTCCTGGTTGTGACTCTTCACAGCTTCTTGTGCAGCTCCTCACTGGCAGAGCATGGGAAATTGAAAGTCCTGAAACTCCTTGACCTAAACCTAAAAAACAACAGCTAAAACATCAGTGAGTTATCAACATTATTCTCATACTGAATCCAAAACACTTAATGGTATCAGCTAGAAAGAAGAAAATTAAATCTATCCTAGCTGAAACCAGAACACAAAAGTAGATATTTATCATTTCTATATTGCAGCCAGGAGGGGTTAAAAAGAGGTTAAGACAAAGTAGCCAGCCTAAATTCCAGTGCTACTTCAATCTCCTAATTTAATGACATCTGAAATTCTTAGAGAAACCATCCAGAAAGAAAACAATATTAACCAGTGAGTTACTTGGGTAATGCTTAATTTACCTAGCTATCTAATTTAAACGGATGCATTTGGATCACACTACATTTTCTCTACTGCCAATGGGGAAAGTTCTTAAGGAAGGTCCATCCCATCTAAATGATATATTAATGTTTGTATTGACGAAAGATAAATACAATCCAGATGAATAACTAAAAACCTAACTTCTAGACAACAGAGATTCAGTTAGATGAATTGCTCACTCGTAGGTAGCCGATGCAAAGCACTGTGCAGATGGACTTTAAGGTCATATTGCAATTATGTACAACAAAGATAGGACTATTCTGATCTCGTTTGATCTAACTCTGTGATTTATTCCCTGAATCTACCCTTTCTTTAGATATTTTTCCTGTGTTGAAAAATACGTTTTTCACTTAAAAGAAGTTTTAAATCTAAAAAGATTAGAGTACGTGACTTACTATTTCTTTCCAGATAGCTTTCATTTGCATTCTGCAAGCTCAACAACTTAGCCTGGAATGAGATACATTCATGTTATAACAATATGACTCATGCTTAACCTACTTAAAAAAATGCAAATGTTGCTAAGTAAAATGATAATATAACAGTGTTAAGTATAAGAAAGTTATAAGGGCCTCCAACAAAGAACACAGTGGTTCAGGGCCCTTCCTGACAAAATTCCAATTTACTTTCTATATCACTCAAAAAGAAATTAGACTTAAAGGAGATATAAGCATAATTTTCTTCTACAGTTAATTTTGGTTTAGACAACTAATATTTTATATCAAATGCAATGTAATATAATGTTGCATTTCTTTTTCCATGGTGAGGTTCATAATAGTGACAGTGAAGTTGATGACAAAACAAATTCAGTGATGTATAATGCTAACTTTCACTTGCTTATCCATTGTTGAAAAATTAATGTGAAATAGTATTTTGAAAGTGATTTGTATATGCTTCATTAAAAAAATGCTGCATGTGTCCTTTTTATATCAAATTGAATTACTTCTTATTGAAGTTTTCAGGGAATCGTGATTATTGTAATAGTCTTACGATCTGTGCATATGAAATGCTGACTGACGTGGTACCTTCGTAAGAAGATATCTAATATTTCAGCTGTATTATTTCTAAATCTTATGCTGAGGCCAGACCTGGCAATGATGTCTAAGGTAGCGCAGAATAAGGAGTTTCACAAAAGATTTGAGCATGAGCAGTTACACCAAAAAGACTCTGATTGTCCTTCATAGTTGTTTACAACCTTATGCTGTTTTATTTTTTTAACAACACAATAACTGTTGTGGAGCTACATAATAAATGTACTGTGCAAGTACAGCCTGCAAAAACCATTCAGTTAGCTATGCTTGTGATGAATTAGTTGTAACCCAGATCAGCTCCACCACCCCAATTTTAGAGTAAAAGTCCTATGAATGTGGCATAGGGCACTGGGACGGGAAAGGGAGATAAAATGGGACGGAAAGGTATAGAAACAGGTATGAACTTCTGGGTCCACTCCCCTGTTTGAATATGCTGAGTAATGGGGATTTACCATTAATGGAAAGATCATCTCAAGCACTTCAGCAGTAGAACTGTAAAATAGTTAATATAGCAAGTTTAGTGCTGTCAGTTAATTTTACTTCAAGCCAACTAATTTTTATATTGTTTACACTAATCCAGTAAAAGCAATATGAACAGCCAGTGAGTAAGCAATCTTACTCAATTTTTAAGCTTAGCAGATTTAGAGAGACACACAGTATTTTAACATATCAAACCATGTGGTTATCTTGCTTAAATGGCAGCTGTTGTTTGTAATATCTGAATGCTTTCAATGAAGATATCAGCAGGGCAAGCAACTAATGCATCTAGTGAAACTGTGCACTCAAAGATGAATGGTGTCTGGAAGTAGGACAACAGCAGAATGTAAGCAGATATGCTAGAGGATATAATGTCAGTGACTGGAAGCTATTTGGATAGCAAATGCTGCAAGTTTTATGAATGGCTGTCAGGAGCCAATCATATAAAATAAGCCTTATATAAGCCAAAGAGAAGCTTAGGAATAGACTTGTAAAATAGTTTGTGCTCCCTCCTTTAGGATCACATGGCAGATCTAGGTCTAGATCTGAATCTATATGGGATTTACCTTGGTAGAGGAATACAGAATCCCTCTGAATTAATTTTTAAACTTAGAAAAGCATATCTTTCAGAGATAAAAATAAATACATTCATGAATATAATAATAAAGAAGCCATCTTGACATGTCTTTCCAGTAGCTAGTTTTCCACATCTCTAAAAATGCAAATAAACAGTGAAAATAACTGTTTTCAGCTGCCAGTCTGGATCCTTTCATACCTTTCTCGACTAGCCTGAGAACAAGTTCTGTATCAACTGTTTATTCCCTTTGATAAAATCATCAATTTTTTTTAGAATTTAGTGTGAACAGATATTACCTAGAACTTTTTTCTACTGGGAATGTTTTTCTGCTCTTTAAGGTAAAGGCCCTATTTGGACATAAAGGAAGTAGATATGACAGGCAACTGATGTCAGCAAAATGCCTCCAGGATGAACACTTGTGGCTTTGGCTACTTATGCTCTCCAGGCAAAAACAGGAGCCCAATTACTTGAATAGTGAATTCCAAAGAGCCCAAATCCCTATTTGCCATCAAAATTCTCTATCTTAAATAGAAATCGGTTTAAGACCAAAACTTTCAAGAACTGAAAATGCCAAAATATTTTCCTAAAAATATTAGCATTCCATCCAAGAATTATAAATAATTTTACTAGCAATCACACCCCATTTATGAACTAAGTATTCACTTGCTTAAAGTCACAATACTATACAGAAACTGATTTGGAAATAGGAGCAAACCTTCTCTTTAAATGGCTATCAGAGAGTGCATCAAGGGTTTTCTATATGGTAGTTTAGCATACTTATTTAAACCACAAGGGAAAATTTTTAAAGCTGATCTCTCATTTAAATACTGAAATCAGGATTTCAATGAGTATAGGAACACACAAATGATGTATTCTAAAAACTAAGAGATCTCAGAGAAAAATGCACAGAGATTTAAAACTATTTAACCCTCACTTAAATGAAAGAGTTTCGTGGGGGGGGAGGGAGGTTCCCTCTGCCATGATTTTTTAAAGTAAGTTCTAAATATACTGACCATTGAAATCTTATAATATTTCTATATTCTTTATTTCTAAGGATGTTTGGCCAGAAGTGATTTCATCACCAGGCTCTTATCATCAATAGACCAAATATGTCTAACACTAGTGAATGAATAAATGCATACTTGTGGACATCCCATGTCCTAATTTCATGCAGATTAAATTGTGGGTTTTCTTAACAGCTGCTCATATGCACCAATAGTGCCCTCTGCAGTGTTATAATGTAGTTATATGCAGATGGCAAAGTTTTGAATGCTAAGGAGTCAAAGTGTGAGAAGAATGTGCAATACAGTAATACAATAACCAGAGGTATTTATTTGATTCTCATTGACTTAAAAATCAACAGCGGGATGCAATATTGATTGCAGTTTGAATTAAGGGGCAAGATTCTGCAATGTAATCAGCTGCCAAAATAAATTAGAAGGCTGATGCAACATTATGATGGTAGCATGACATTGCTAGGAATACACATGGCTAAGGTGATTCAGCACTCAGTGATGACCTTAGAGGGCCCATTCAAACTATAAAAGTTATTGGTTTTGTGACAGTATTATTCTCACTCTCTGTTTTGAGCTCTGTCATCATCTCAGCTATTGATTTAATTTACTCCACTGGCTTTATCCTGCTTAACCACAGTAATCCCAAACCTGCTTACTCCCACATTCCTTTCTCCCATTCCTAATAAAGTTATGCTGAATACATGTGCTGAATATTTGTCCTACTGTTTGTTTCTCATCAAAATCCTAAAACTGATACTCACACCTTTACACCATCAGCAGCAGAGAAGCACTCACTGCAAGACCCATAAACTCCAGACCTATTCCCAAGATACCAATGCTAAGAGGCAGAATATCTGCTCTGGCACCAGCTCACACTGGTCAACTGTTAAACTACTCATTGCTTGGTGTCAGATTTTGCTTCCTGGATCATCTTGTGTCGTCTCTTCTCCAGGAAATTGTCTTAATCAAGGTTGGGAATGGGGGATGCATAGCACTAACATGTCAGTTCCATACAACTAGATTTGAATTTATAGGCTTTTATGTTTTAAAAATTTCTTCAAACACCTGTGGGAAATGTTTGCATATGCTTCTAATTTACAAAAATTGAGGAGAAATGTCTAACATCAACCTGTTTGGATAATAAAATTAAGAGAAGTGAAGTTTTCAGGTTAGAGAAGGCTGTGCAGAATATAAGAGATCATATACAAGTACTGTTTGAGACAGAAGATTAGGAAGGTGTTCTGCATTGGAGGGTAAATAAGGGAAGTTGAGAATGAAGTAACTTGCCTATCAAGATTGTTTACATATTCTTACATAGAATTATTCGAGCTCTTGGACATTAAAATAACCCATTTAGTACTATTGCAATTTTATGCAAACCATAATATCAAAATGCAGAAAAGTTTTTGCACTTCTGTTTATGTACAGGGTACAAAGATAATAATCTGGGAAGTAGCAATTTTAAACTGGTTTAAATTCCTGAGATCATTTAGAAATAAACCAACAAAGATAATGTTTTTGGTCTAGCTGATTGTATGATAAAGATCAGGAGTAAAATGCACATAAATTTTTGACAAGTTATCCAGAATAATGTAAGAATAATGTTACACGAAAGAAAAAAAAGGCATATTTCCGTTGTCTTAGGAAACACCTAAGACTGGATGAGGAACAGATAGCTCAGAGTGAGAAGGTTGCAAGTGTGAAGATGGCAGCTGAGACATACTTTCTTGACTCCCTAAATTTACCAGTGACGCTCAGTAAGAAGCCACAAAACCAGGGCTTTGAAGGGGTCAAAGGTCACTCAAGCATTTTTAACACTTGAGATAAACAAAACTGCATAATGCCTCAGGATTTCTAGAATGGCATCAGGCTAATCAAAAGAATGTATTTGTCCTAAAAAGAGCTGGCACATTATTGCCAGCAGGATGAAAATTTGTGAAACATGCTTAGATTCTCTGAAAAAAATTTAAATCATAGACATGACTGGCGGTGAATGTAGGAGACTGAGTTGTATGGTTTGTTTGTGTAAGAGGTTTTGTTTGTGCAATTCTTTCACACATGGTTGAATCTTTAAGGCCCTATCCAGGCTTAAAATTAACTCTTACTCAGAGGTCACCTCCCTCAGGACAGTGTCCTGCAGCTACCAGTTGGTTTTCAGTGAGAATAACTTGTAGTAAATCCAAGTATTTGGAACATTTCAGTAGACTGGGCATTTAAAGAGGACCTTCACTTTTTGTATACATGGCTTTAAACTTTGATAACTATTTTAATCATTTTTATAACCTCTGGTCAAGTGAAAATCTGTTCAGCTCAATTTTTTCTCTCTGTTTAGGGCTGACTTTTTAAAAAGGCACTTCATAAGACCGTGAATAGAAGGCCCTGAGAAAATGGAGAACTTTGGTTTCTAGCCAAGACAGCTGCCTCAGGCTTTGGCCATAGGATGCTTCTCTTGGATTTTGGCCTACTACTGAGATAGAAGTGTTTTTATTAAGCTACAGTATACTCTAGGGCTGGTCAGAAAATCAAGAAGTTGGTGAGGTGGCAGTGGTGACAGAGGTAAGTCCAGGGTTGAGGGTTGGACTGAGCTGCACAGGGAGTTCCTGAGCTCAGGGACACCTGAGCAATGGCCCCACACCCCATGGGGACCTGGAGACCCTTGACAGCCAACAAGGCAAAATCAGTGCCATGGAAAGGGCCCTTGGGGTCCTGGTCTGTGGAAAGTTGAACACAAGCTAGCAGTGCCCTGGCAGCTAGGAGGGCCACCTGTGTCCTGTGGGGCATCAGGGACAGCATCACAGCCAGGCAAGGGAGGGGATTGACCTGCTCTGCTCTGCCCTGCTGGCCTCAACTTGAGGCCTGTGTGCATTTTTGGGCATCACAATATAAGAAAGATATTAAGTTATTAGAAAGCATCCAAAAGAAAGCAACAAAGATGGTGTATGGTGTTGATGTATGAGGAGCTGCTGAAGTCACTCACCATGTTCTGTGATTCTGTGAAATTTCTTTCCATATATGCAAAAAGAACCCAAAACAACAGGAAATCTCAAGACCATCCTAAAATCACTTTTTAAAACTTTGATGCCTGATAATAGTTTTGCTTTTCTAAAACTAAAATATGCCTGCTATAGGGACTCACTTCTGCACACAAATTACCAGGCTTTATTTACAGCTCCTGTTCTGTGCATGGAGTCTAAATAGTCACTGGCACACAAATTGGTAGCCAAAACTTGACAGCTGCCTTAGAAGCTACAGTAAGGAAAGGTCTGGCCAAGATATAAGCATATCCCTTGAAAGTTATCTGCTCATCTGAAGCTACACCTCTGATCCAGCTGAGGGGATCCCAGTGGATAATTTAGCCGATCTTTGCTGAATGCGAGTCAGCACTGCGCTCTTGTGGCGACAGGCCTGTGCGTGTGCCAGGCACAGAGAGGGATCACAGGCAACAGGCCAGGGATGTGGCTGCTCACTGTGCCTGCTTGGTACCCAGGAGGCCACTTCTGGTGTATCCAGCCCAGGCTGAGACCTCAGAACAAAGATACAGAGCAGGTGGAGAAAGACCTCTGGAGGGACACCAAGATGATAAGGAGGATGCAAAGCATGCGCTTTGACAAGGAGCTGGAGGAGCTGGATTTCTTGAGCCTTTAAGGAAGAGGCTGAGGGGAGCAGCTGCAATCCTCCTAAGACTGCAGGACTCTTAAGGGGAGTCAAAGAGATTCTGCAACTGACAACAAATCTGGGGTTTGGTTTGCTAGTAAAAGAACTGTCACTCCCTTTCAGTGTTTCCTCAAATTTTGGAATTCTAAACAAATGCAAACATTTAGCTTATATGTAATAAATCATTGCCTTCTTCATACTCTTAAGATATACTAAATAGCACTGGTAAAAAACTAACAGCAGTCAGGCATCAGAGGCTGAAGGTCCTTTCTAATTGACTGACATTTGCCCATTTAGATCACATTCCTCACCAGAAATGACATAACGGGACAGATAGTTAAGATGAAAGATAGCTTTGGAAAGGATAATTTTTGACGTGTTTGGACAACTCTATTTGCACTAATAGTCACCTCAAGGTTTGACTAGTATGGCAAATGCCTCACTGCCATTGGTGATAGAGCAGGAGTTAAGGAAGAGGAATAACTCTGACTACTTAAACATATACTAAGTAATTTTATGTCTGCTCAGATAGTTTTAATTATCTGGTTCTCTAGATTAGTTTTGCCTTCTGTTATTAACAGTATCTGAATTATTGACAGTCCTTCACAGCTTTCACTTGAGAACTATTTATGTGCTTCAGCAAATATAACTTCCTCTTCTATATTTTTAAGCTTCAACTTACTGTTGCCTATATTTAATGAAAATGCCCAATCACATTTATAAACCAGAGAATGGAAACTCTGAGCTCCTGGTGTGACTTATATGTCTACAAGTCCTATGATTCACTAGCAAAGGTGCAGCTTCCCTCTATCTCATCTACGTGAGGGCTATGAGTACATTTATCTCCTGAAAATATCCCCTCACTTCATTATTTATTGTCTTGTCTCATCCCTAAGGCAAAATATCTGAATTTGCACTCAGATATATCTGCTAGGAAAATACCATCTGATGCTGTGGCCTATTTTTCTGCAGTAAAACTCTATTTGTTCTGATGGAAATGAAACAGTAAGGCCTTCCAGTTAAGGCCTACTTGTTCTGCCTATTTTTGCAACACTAAATGAAATAGAACTTTATTCCATGACTTCAATGTGTCTAATTGAAGTAATATACAAATTATATGTAACTGCTTAAGTT
The DNA here is from genome assembly GCF_048771995.1 of Taeniopygia guttata. Taxonomy (NCBI): domain Eukaryota; kingdom Metazoa; phylum Chordata; class Aves; order Passeriformes; family Estrildidae; genus Taeniopygia; species Taeniopygia guttata. The sequence continues at coordinate 36,033,971 of NC_133030.1, forward strand.
GGCGATTGCTAAAATATTGGGAAGAAATGCATCTGCCTGTAATCCTCAATCAAAATAATCCAACAAAAAGTACTTCTTATGGCATGTAAGTATGTATTGGGATGGGGTTAGAAAGAATAATACTAAATTTACTTTTCTATAGTATTGAGAATGTTTTCCATTAAACATATATAATAAAGCCTTGGCTGAATCTGATGGAGAACAGCAAGTGAACAGCCTGATTTTGTAAAATCTTTTAGGATACAGTAAGTTTATACTTTGTTTGTTATCTTCTTTACCATATTTGTAATGAAAAAATAATCAGATTTTATTTGATTTTTGTCTGCAATAAGTCTTGGTCAAAATTTGAGCCTGCATGACATTTTAATGCCTCATACACTCTATGAATTATAATGCTACTTTTTATTGCTTTGGCCTTTTCAATATTCAGCAATTTATCGGACTGATTACTTTTGCTTTCCTCTGTTTATAGCTTCATTGACTTCCCCGGTCAAAATCTTAAGTAAGCATATAAATATAGATTTTGCATAGAACAAAACAAACAAAACTTTAAACATTAAAATTAGATCAGAAATAAAACCATACAGCTACTTCTCAAGTAGTCTCAAGCTGATACTCTGTTATGTGTAAGAAGGTCTCATATGCACTACCACACAATAAAATATAAACTTGAGAACAGAACTAAACAATTAGAAATTTATATTCACTGCAGAATTAACACTGAGTATACCTTGAGTATTGTCACAATGTGCAACCCCTACCTCCAATTTACAAGATAACAATGAGCTGTGAGCTGTAATAAGTGCCATGCCCAAGTGTAATCCCTTTCTTCAAATGCAATTGTGTTCCGAGTTTGCACTGACAGATCTGAAAGGAACACATACAACAACCTAATACAACCCAGTAGCTTGTAGCATGAGGCTGCCTTTTATGAGCACATACTGTGCCAATCAAATGCCATAGATTTTCTATACTTTCTACAATTGCCTATGAGGTCAGGAAAATAATCCACCAGGATTATTTCCTTAAAAGCACTCACTACACAACCCATAGAATAGTTCAGTTTACTCAAGTGGATATGAATCCCAGCAGTCTTGCTGCCTTATGCTGTTGAGTACTAATGTTGGCTGACTTATCAGGAAAACTTTGTTGTTGATAATACATGGCAACTACACACTAACAATATACATTAAAAACTTGATACTTTCCAAAATATCTGTCTACATTACTGAAATTAACACTGAGAAATTTACAGAGAGAACAGAAGAATATTGATCATATCCACTAAAGTGAGCTGACACTGTTGTGGTGATCCCTCTGAAGTGTGTAGTCGTATCCAATACACAGAAGAAAGAACAGAACTACTTGAGGTAGTAGAGGGAAATGACAGGATGGAGACCCTAGGAAATAGTATCTCAACACAGCCTTGCTAGTTAATGAAGCAGTAATATGTCTTGTTTTTTTCTTGTTTGTTCTTTGGGTATTCTCCAGAATTTAGTTTTATGAGGCGTTTAACAATATATGTGGCACCATCTACTGGTCTCATAAAAATTTACTTAAACTGTGACCTGTTTTATAACAGTAGTAGTTTTTGGAGACGTCTAATGAATTGCTTACATATAGAAACCCTGATAAGCAAAACCTTGAACTTTTAGTCAAAGCTAGCATGAAAGTTTTATCATTGATGAAAATTCAGAGCCACATGTTAGAAGCTTCTAATATAACACTTATAATATTTTAGCACTTTCTGATACTCTAATCTCGGATATCTGAATAAATGTGAATGCAAAGAGGATGCAGCATTCTTCTTAGTAGTGAAATTACAAGTCCAAATAAATGTCAAAGCCAAAGGAGAAGTTTACTAATTGGACTCTCATTTGATGCCCAGTTCTTGGATTTCTGCTGCAGTATAAACTCACTGATGATAATATATATAATACAATGTATTAGAGATCACACCTTATGTGTTATTGGTTCCTGAGTCATAGGTTTTTCCTTCTCCTCAGATCTCTCATCTTTGAAAACTAGATTAGTACTTTAGGGTGGTAATGTAATGGATTTCTCCCTAAAACTCTTTTCAGAGCTTCCCTAAACTGAGCTGATTTTTAGGTCTGTAGATATATCCTCAGGAAATGCAGTTATATTGCTACATTTCCTATGCCAGTTTTTCCTCAGTCTCACCTCTTTTCTCAGGTAGGAAGTAAAGATTAGGTAATTCAGTGTCTTACCATCCTCATATAGACATATATACATATAACACAAACTAAGTTACTGCTGTCCTGAAAAACATTGCCCTTCTTTAGAATTGATAAAATTGCCTTTCTGTATTATGCGGAACAAGATGCATGAAAGCAAGAATGTATTTGTACACAGTAGCAGTAGGTGAAGTAACAAGAAAATTTTCAAGCTATACAAGGAAGCTCAGCAATAGATGTCATTGTCACTACAAAATCTTCATTTTTAACTGTCTTCATGAATGAAAATTACTTTCTACTGCAAGTTCCATTAAGTCTGTGAGCCTACACAAAATTTTTAGAAAGCAAATGTACTATTCCTTATCTTTTCTCTGGTTCATTTGTGGGGTTTATGAGAAGGTGTTTAAAATGAGGTTATCTGTAATCCTAAACAATTAGCAAGTCACCAGAAACCTTCATATCAATGGAAAGTTTCTGAGCAGGGTTATTAAAAACCTGTAGAGTAATTATGTAACTCCTAGACATGACTGGAATGGTGAAAGCAACCTGTATAAAAAGGAAGCTTATAAATTCCTGGTTTTAAAAGGGCAGTTCAAACTGACTGACAAAATGATAGACTAAGATTAAAATCACCTTCATAGCAAAAAGTTAGATTACTTAAAGCTGTGAAGAGTTAAGGAGTCTTCCTTCAATATTTCTGCTGCATGTGTCCATAGTCTGGTGAAAGGCAATCCCAACCTCACTTGACCTGTACTTTGGAGTAACTTACCTTCAGGTTAGAAATGGTTAATCTCCCAGAAAAAACAAACAGTTCGTGTGATTTACTCTGCAACACTGCTTCTACCTAGCTTGGAGGTAGCTAGTTTAGCGATATTTTTATTTTGTCCTAGGCTATGGAGCTGGTTTATCCTAAGTCTCATCTGAGTGAAGTACAGTGTGTGGATTCAGCAGTCATGCTTGAAATAGCAACTATTTACAATCTTGATTTTCAAAAAAAAAAAAAATTCTCTCTGCCTTTTCTCATATTTGCAGTCTGTACTAGTCTGCAATTGCCTTCAAATGTAAATATTGTTCAATTATTTTTCTCTAGAATTCCTTTAGTATGAAACGACACTCCTTCCTTATTGATTTCTAAATCTTTCTAAATTTTATATCTTATTAAGATAATTTTTCCATCATTAAATGATGAACAATGAAATGAAAAATAATTAAGGTAAAATCTTTCTAAAAAATTAGCTACCTCATAGCAAGTCAAGCCCAGATATCTATCTTCCCTTATTTAAAGCATCTTCAAACTAAACCAGCTGCTGTTGGCTTTGTTGCTACATCAGATTTAGCCTAGGAAAGGACAAGGTAATGAGAGCTGATAAGTGGGAATTCTCTGATTCAGAAACATCTAGAAACTCCCTAGATAGGTAAAAAAAAAAAAAAAATCTAGTAATATGCAAACACCAGAGACAGTCATGTAGCTGGGATTAAAATAAGACTCCTTTCTGTCAGCAAGAAACATTCATGACTTTGCTAAAGAGGCAGTTGAAAAGAAGGTTGAAACAAATCCAGAGGTAGCAAAAGGTATAAAGTATAGACCTCAGAAGTCTTTATGAATACTTAATTTCAGAAGGATATGAATACAGAATAACCCCATCCCATGTGAAACAACAGACATCAAAATCAGACCTCAGAGTAATGGCAGTTTAGCATTTGAACTTTCCAAATGGAATAATGGCATAATTCTTGCATATATTTAGTCTTATTAAAATTTTCCTTACTCCTCTGGAGAAAATTTCAAGGAATCCAATGCTAGAAATTGTTTGCTAAGTTACTTGGGCCTGTACTTTCAAATCTTAGAAACAATACATTATGGTTCCCTACATCCACTTTGCTCAAGCATTTAGAAATTAGCTATGAAAACCTCATGTAAAGTCAACAGCAAATGAATTTACAGGAACACATGATTTTTTCAGTTGTTAGATTGTGAGGCTGGATGCATAAGGCTCATAAGAGTTTGGGACGACAACCTGCTGCAGTGCTTGGTTTCTTTTTATCTGTCCTGCTGCCTAGTGCAACTCACAATGATCTTATAAAAATTGGGAGAGAGAAAGAGAGAAAGGTTAGCAGGAATTAGCCAGTGTAAATTCACTTTGCACTTGCATGCACTGCTGAAACCTGAGACACGTTGGAATAAAATCTGCCTGGCTGATTTGAGGCCTTGTTTATATTAGTAAAAATGTGAAGCTACAAGGATTACAAACAATAACCAAATGAATGACCAAATCCACTGCTGTTCAGGAGTTACAGTCCTAAATTCTGTATGGTCTTTGTGGAATAACCTGAGTCAGCAGCTTGGCCTTACTCAGCAACTTATTCTTTCCGGGACAGTAAAAATTAGAGAAATTGTGCATTGTGCATTAACAGTTTAATAGGTAAAGCAAAAGCTGTGTATGCATGAAAAGTAAAGTAAGAATTGATTCACTACTTCCCCTGGGCAGGCAGGTGTTCAGCACTCCCCAGGAAAGCAGAGTTGCATATCACAAGATGGTTACTTGGGAAAACACCCTTATCTTGGAATGTTCCCCCTTTCCTCTTTCACTCAGGTTTTCTTAGTGAGCATGATGTTGTACAATATGGAATATCCCTTTGGTCATTTGGGGTCAGCTGTCCTGTGTCCTCTCACAGATTTGTGTACTCCCCAGCCCACTTGATAGCGAGAAGGTGTGAGAAACAGAAAAAAATCTTGGTGCTGTGCATGCACTGCTCAACAATGGCTAAGCATTCCTGGGTTACCAACGTTGTTTTCATCACAGACCAGAAACACAGATCCACAATATGAAGAAAAATGGCTCTACCTTAGCCCAAACCAGTACAGTCGTACAGAAATTATATAATAATGATTTTGTCACAGGCAGACTTAAGGTTGCACAGCAGTGTTTCAGAATTAATGAGGTTAAAATTGCAAACACCTGCTTGGACTTTCTGACCCAATACAGCATGACTGTGTGAGAGAAGGGAGATAAAAGGAAGAGCAGTTCTTCTCTGGCTCCATGCTGGGATTTTTCCAGACCTCCTTTGTCTACCAGCAGGAGGATGAGGGAAAACAAAGCCAGGGAGTGGGATAAATTTTCTCATTATTGTAGCTGAGAAAATTGTATAATCTCAACAGACCAGGTGGTGCCTGGGGGAGCTGCTCTGCAATCACTGTGATTTTTGTGTCTCTTTTGCTGCCTTAGGCAACTACTTACATGGTCTGGGCTTACAGCTGCCCCCTGCCTTGGCAGATATGCTCCATAAAATTAATATGCCAGGCTTACAAATTTCACTGGGGAGCTGTCTCATTTTTAATTATGTTTTTGAGTTACAAGTATGAAAAACTGTATTATTTTGAATGACTATTAAACTAAAAAATCTTTGTTTGTTTATAGACAATATGCCAGTGACACAGAGGATGCTGCAAGAAGAAAAGTGCTCATAGTTGCTGCTTCTCTCTTAAGGAGCACTAAGGCTCCCACTGCCATCCTGACAGGTGTGCTGACTTCCCAGAGCTGACGTGTTGCTGAGAGAATGCCACTACTTGTCAAGATCACAGACTATTTTCAGCTGCTCCTCTTTGATATGGGCATGAATGACAGTGGAAGCTGGAACCTGGGCAAAGTTAAGGAAAACTACAAAGTCCTGGCAGTGCAAGCATGAAGTATTGGTGCACAAGTAACCTCTTATTTCATTTTACTGGTTAGAGAAAAGGGTGCAGCCAGAAATAGATGTATAATGCAAATCAACTACTGGCTTTGCGGGGTAGGTTCACAAGCTTTTTGGGTTTTATAACAATGGGGGATTCTTCGGTGACTATGGCCTGTTAGAGAGGGATGGGATCCACTTCTCTAGAAGAGACAAGGCCATCTTTGGCAGCGGAGTGGCCAACATGGTGAGGTGGGCTTTAAACCTAAGGACTTGGGCAACAGGGTCCAAAGTGGCGATGTTCATGCCATGGCAACAAACTGGGTGTAAACCAGGCCAGCTAGAGCAGTGACAAATATTCCTTAGCTACCTCCCAAGATGAGAACCAGAAGATGAACCACCTGGAGTGTATGCATACATGCACATAAGAGTCTGGGGGAAAACCAGGAGGAACTGGAGCTCCACATGCACTCAGAAAGTTATGATTTCATAGGAATAACTGAAACTGGGTGCACTGACTTACATGAAGTATTATGTTGAATGGCTATCCTGTTTCATAGAGACAGAGAGAGAAGAAGAGGAGGACTCACTCTCTGTGTTACAGAGAACACTGGACATGCATTTTTTGGAAGAACAATACAGCAGTTCACACGTCATCCATCACGCTTCCAGAATGCATAGAGGACTGCTTCTTCTTACAAACATCAGATGTGAGAAGCAGGAATGAAGTGCTGCTGGACTTGTTAATCACAAACCAAGAAAAACTTTTTAATATCTCAGTTACTGATAGTTTTGGCTGCAGTGATCACAATATTGTGAAGTTTGGAATCCTGATGAGTGCACTGAAGGTTTTTACAAAGACACAGGTTTTAGATTTTAGAAGAGCAGATGCCAGCTCAGAGCTCAGATAAGGGGGGTTTGATGAGACACTTCCATAAGAATATAGGAGCTATAAAATGATGGGAATTTTGCAAGAACCCTCTCCTGGAAACACAAAACCAGTTTATCCTCTCTAAAAGTAAGGGAAGCAGGTGGTACAAGTGACCTCCTTGGCTTAACTGTGAGCTTCTGAATCTGCTCTAAACCAAAAAAGAAGCAACTCAGAGATGGACAAGCGGATGTACACCTATTGGGAACTACAAAGGTATTTTGGAGTTTTCTAAATAGTTAGAGATAGTCCTGTTCTTAACTCTCTCTTCACTGAAGTAATTCTGAGATATTTCATCTACATGCTAAAGAAAAAATATCTGAAATAAATATAAATAAATATTGGGTCTGGGTCCAGACAATATGAGAAGGGGATTACTCAAGTGCTTTAATAAACAGAAAATACTGCATGTGGTTAATTCTGACTGGAAAATGATACATTCTTATTATCATAATTTCATTATCTTAAAACCACAGATAACAGGTCTGCAGTGGAACACGTTGCTATGAATTAGTTTAGTGGTTGTTCCTGTTTCATTATGAGGATTGAAGCTTTCAACAAATGTCATGACAATTAGTGTTTTATGAGATGCCATGAAGAAATGGCTGTTGGAAAAATCAACAGCTTTTCTAAAAGGCCCCTTTTCCCTGTCTCTGAGAAACCACTGGTCACTCTAGAATATTAAGTGACATAATTGCTGCAACAATTATGTCTCTGTGTGATGTTTGGTTTGGGCATCTGGTTATTACAGAAATGACACTGCCAACAGTTGTGATAGCGGTCTTCACCACTGCACGTGGATATGGTTCAATCATCCATTTCCAAATGGCAAATAGTTCTATTTCATGGAAAGTAATCTTTCAATAGTAATATTTTCTCTTTTAATTTGCTCTGGAGATACTTGCTCTAAGATATTGTTTGTGCAGCAGCATGTACTGACTGGTGATTCCTTCTTGCTTTCCACCACAAATGTCTCTAGTCCCTCTCTGACAAAGCTGCAAAGACAGCCTTTTCATGCATGAAACCTGTGCCTCCATTATAAGTGTTCCCATTGGCAAACACTGAAACCTGATGCTCGCTCACCAATGTGGTCATGTGAAGGAGGAAAATAGAGCTGCACTTCAATAAAAGCTCTGTTCTCTGTGTTTATAAGATCTATAATAGCCAATGTTAACAACACTACAAAACTCAAAACTGAGTTTTATTCCGTATTTGCTTATTTTGGACGCAGTAAACAATTTTGCTAGAGAGATCCTGCCAACAATAAATGACACCAAAACACATGACAGAGATACACATGCAAAGAAAAACCTCAGCCCATTCTGAAAGTGCATGCACCACTGATGTTACCTACTGCTATCACAGTAATGTAACTATGACAGTAAAATGAAGATGATTTTGACATCAACTGTCACTAAGCAGTGTTTGGCACGGCAAAACATCAAAGAAAATACAGTTTCTGACCAGTATGCTTGGAATATTTAATAGAAAGTATACTCTTTAAGTTGACCATAAAACTGTGTGATGCTTTTCATCAAACTTTACAGCTCTCCAACCATGAGTCTCTTCTCAGAAGAGTCAGCTTCCTTATTGTAAAATATCCATTTCAACTTTGGGTACACAAAAATTTATTACCTGTTTTACAACAACTCAGAACTACATCTGTGCTCTTACATAGGCCATGTCTGGAAATAAAACCTCAACCTATTAATCTACACAGCTGTAATGAGAAGCATATGCTACACGATATGCAAATATGTGACCGGCTTTTAATGGAACGAGCACACATCTGGTTTCAGAAAGAGTCCATGTTAATTCCTCTGTTCCACTAAAAGCAGTGACAGAACTGAGACACTCACCATTTCAAAGCAAAGGGCTAATTTAAAGCATTTCATAGACTTAGTTTTCCTGATTCTTGAAGGAAATATATTTATTAGCTGTTCCAGAGTCATCCCCTGTGTTTCCTTGTCACTGCCTGGTTCAGGCAGTCAGGCACTGTGAGGCACGCCTGCAGCAGCTGAGGTGAGCTGTGAAGGAAAACATATCCCTGGGGTGGCCAGTCCTTCAAAAAACTTATTGTCATCATCATTTTTTGTCATAAGAAGACAAATTGCACAAATTGAACTTACAAACTTCTAGGACATTCAGGTTATACTCATATTGCAAAGCTCAGTCTGTACACATCACTTTAATTTACAAATCAGAAATATTTTGTTTCTTTAAAATGTGTTCATTTAATATTCACTCACACTGCATGAAAATAAATACAAAGGTCTCTCTCATTGTCACCACATTTCACAGTGTATACTGAGATATTTTACTCCATAATAGTAAACAGAAATACTGTATAAGTAGGTCACAAACCTCTTACCACAGGGTTTCTTCATTCATATTAACACTCTGAGCTTAACTGCTGCTTCTTTTTGTACATCTGGACCAAGGCAACGGGTCATTAAGATAGTTTTATGATATGTAAATATCCACTGTAATTCGGCAGCTAGAGTAGATTTTAATAAACAGCACATTTTTGAAAGCTGGCATAACTGAAATGTGTACCTACCACAAGATTACTAATAGCCAGTACAAGTAGCTTAGAAAGAAGACAGTAAATAAGCTCTGTAATTGGAAATGTTATGTGTTCTGTTGGAAGAAAATGTGATTTTACCAATTACTTCAGAGTTATTGGACAGATTTCACTCCGCAGGCCAGATAATATCTTTGCAGAACAAGTGCAGCAGTAGATAAGTGACAGTAGAAGATGATGCCAAATTGTACTGAGACAAGTTCAGGACTGAGCCACCTCTGCTGCATGCAATGGCTCTGATCTTTTCTCAAGAACAATCACTACAACTACGCATGCAAGATAAGGTTAAACACTGATGCATTTTTTTTTTTTCAGAGCTGGGAAAAACACTATGCATAAAGTAAGGACATTATTTGCTTAAAACAAATTACTAAAAATAACTACAATAGGGGCAGCTTTGCTGTCATTATTTTGTTGTGGCATAACTGAGCTGCTGTTTTGAATCAAGTAAATAGGCGAGTTTTAGGCTGGTTCTTCTTTTGTTTTAAATTAAGATATTAGAGGGTCTTTTATTATTTGGTTTTGTTCAATATTTCATCCCCATTGTTTTCCAGTTGTATTGGACACATCGACTTACACATCAGAACTTAACACAAACTTCAGAGATTTATTTTCTTACTTCTGGGCTTACAAACTTTATTTTATGACTCACTGGCTCTCCCCTAATCACAGCCTGAAATGGAGTACAATTGAATAGAATTTCTTGTGACAATCTGCTAAACACACAGAAGAGCAATATACTAGAGATGTTGGAGTTTACTTCTGATACCAAAAATTACGACTAAAATGGCTTTTGAAAATAACACTGATTTAAAACTATTGTTCAAAATTCTATTAATGGACATAGCTTACCACCAAACCCTCTTGAGGAATGCTATTGATGATAACAATATGATATTGGAACAAATTAGGAGCTGGGGAATGTTGCATAAACTGCCAGAGTTCATTTTGCTAAGATGCTGGTAAAGTTTGTCCTTGTAAAATTTTATACACCTAACAAAGAACTTTAAATTAGAAAGCAATTGTCTCTAGGATTCTTTTAGACAGTAGTAGTAAGCAATATTTCTGTTCTGAATTATCTTTCAGAGTACTCAGCCTTTTTGCTGCTCTGTACGGGCAGAGTCCAGTCCCTTTGCAGTTTAAACCAGGGAGACGGAGTTCAAGACTTCCAGCCTTTAGGTTCCAGACACTGGCTCACACTTCAACCTGAGCTATACAATCCACCCACTGGTTTCACATAATTCCTGGTTCCTGTTCAGGGTCAGTAGCCTAACAGGCATCCTGATTTATTTGCAAGTTTTACACCTTTCATTATACATGTTTTGGCACTTGGCAGACACATGAAATGTATGCAGGCCTTTTCAGCTAAAAAAACTTGAAACCTATATAGCATGCAATATCTAATGGGTAGGAGAGTTTTCCTTGCATATTTTGAACAATTATTCTTTACATGAAAAATATTTTCTTTCTAAATCATCTTCTCCTTCTACTTCCTACTACTACTACAACCATTACTACTACTATTATTAGTACTGCTATAATTATTACTATTATTATTATTATTTAAGAAATCTGATCTATTGTGTTTCTGGAAGCTCCAAGCACTTTAATAGAGGTGTGGTATATGACTGCTGGTAGAATATCTGTACTACCATTACTTCCTTCCTCATAAAGGTACAGGGGCCAAACATTGCCACAAGTAAGGGAAATATGGTTTATTTTTAAATTACCAGATAGTTTTCTAATTTTAATCCAAAGACAGTAAAACAGTTTTTGAAAAGCACTAAAGCCTCACTATCTTTTCCAGATGTTACTGTTACAGAAGGGTTATATCAATTAAAAGATGTTGATATCTAATGTGGCTGCTTAAGTGCTTACTGCCAAACTTGACAGAATAAATTAAGATGCAGTTATTTTCATGCCCTCTTATTTCTGTCACCAAGCTTGCCTCAGTGCAAGAAATCCTTGCCAAACATAACTAACTGCAGCTACAACTCTCATCTGACCTCCTATGAGGTAAGGGTATAGTTCATTTCATCTGTGGTACTTGGCATTCCTGAGAATCCCCTGTTCAATAACTGTGAAAGAGGACATTCCTTCACCCAGAGCTTAATGGACAACGACTGTAATGAGAAGTTACAGCAGCCTTTTTTTTTTTTTTCTTTTGTCTGGGTAGGCTTGATTTAACATCAACCTTCAAGCAGAAAAGTGACTTTCCTGCAGGAAAAATCTAAAAGGATCTCTCTTGGTTGAGGACTTTCCATTTTGTACAAAACAAGTATCACTGACCCAGAAACAGAATCTCAGGTATAAAAGTATGACCACTCTGCAGGAGGTCAAAGGTTACAAAAGCCTCCTCATAGTGCTTTCGCCATAGATAAACAAAAGGGAGTTTAAATGCAAATTTTTTTCATGGCATCATAAAATATAAATTAGAGTTTTTAACATTTTTTGCAGAATAAAACTGAAGATAGGAAGGCAATTTTAAAAATATCTAGGTCTGTCTCCAGAGAACAGAAAACTCGGCGCAGTTCCTTCTGGTCCTGAGGGAGTTCCTCCTCCCTCAACTCTGTCCAGTCTGCTCCCCACTTCCCCTCGTGGCAGTAGGATTGTCCTCTTGGCCTTCACTTCTACAGGCTGGTGAAGCCCAGCCTGTTTTGCCTCTCTATCATGATCTAAGAAGTTGCATTCTTTCTGGGTAAAAATAAAGAATGTCAAAGGACATCAAGAGCGAGTCTGAGAACTTTCGTTTATTAAATGGGTGTCTTGCTCTTAGATTATCTCTATAAGAAAGCTAGTGATGCACAAGAGGGCAGTATGTCACAGGGAAATCTAGCATTGGCTTTACAGAGTACACTGCTGCTGTTTCTGGCAAAAAAAATTATTTGGGGTTGATATATCACCTCAGTTATTTTAAATCCAGCCATTGAGCCAATTTAATGAGCCCAAGGAACTAAGCAAATTAACCATGTTTTCCTTCAATTTTTCCAGACTTTACATCTTTATTGACTATAGAGGCTTTTTAAATACCATTTCATACTAATGCATATAGGGAATTCTGCCAGGAGTGACAATATTACAGTGCTGCTGCAGGCTGCAGCCAAAGTGTGATAATGGCAACGACTGCCTCGGCAGAGAGTGCTGGCTCTGATGATTCAAGGTCACCTTTCAGTCGCAGCAGATGGACTTCCAAACACTGGTGTTTCACCACCCTAAGGAATCTGGAATTGAATTTTTCCTCCTGTGTAATTTCAGAAGATTTAAAGTTGATTTGTGATGAATATTCAGATGGAGTATTTTAACTTACCTGCACATGAAATAAACTTTCATTGTGCCTGGGATTTAATATGACAAATTAATTTAGGTCTTACTGAATTTTTAAGCCTCTTGAGACACCAAACTATGTAATTATCACCATATTGCCTATCCAGTGTTCTGTTTTACATTTTGAGAACACCTCTACGGTGTAGTAATGACATTATTAATATGTCTGGTTTTATGGTATATAAAAGGTGGGACTGCCCACAAACATGTTTATGCTGCAGGTCTGGGGAGCAAGATTTGAATGCTGTCATAATTCTTTATCTTAAAGACCATTGTAAACTTTTTACCCACAGAGTAAAACATCCAATTATATCAACATTCCTCATGATACCTCTTGTACTGAGGCCAGTGACTGGGCTATTAAAAGTCAACATACAGGTGCACTAAAATCACAGTGAAAGAAAGCCTATGAAGTATCTTCTCAAAACGTCTGGCTCACACCAATATGATTATTCAAAAGGGATAAGTGCAAAACGAACAAATTGTCAGTGTCCTACATTAGAAATCCTTTAAAGGAACCAATATTATGGAAGTGTAGAACACTGACATGCTGGGGGGGGGGGGGGGGGAAGACAAAAATTAGCTAATGAAATATCACTAATTTTCTTTTAAAGTATCTTTCTCAGGATTCACTGCATGTGAAATCCTGACAAATATAATAATGCTCTTCCCGTTGTGCAAGCTATTCATTATTTTGTACTCCTCACTTCAAATGTTGCCTTAGCAAAAGAGTATTGTGCCCAGACTCTCAGCAGAGAGAGGGGCAATGAGGAGGAGGAAGGAAAAGCCAAGTATAAATTTCTTCTGCCATGTCTTAGGTGTTTTGGTCTCTAATCTCTTTTTCAAAAAACAGACTGTAGTCAGCGCAGCCACAAGACATCCTCAGCAACCTTGGAACACTAGTGGAACATTGATTTGAGAATATGTTTGGAAACTTATTTGAAGATATGTTTTTTAGCAAGAACAGTCATTGAAATTGCAATCTTCCCTTCCATACAATCCTTTCCAGAGGATAAATTCTCTACACTGATACAGTAATTTGGCAAATGCACTCACTCATGTGAATATAGCTCATTTGACATCCAGTAGCTTGCAAAATAGAAAGAATACACCATCCAGCAAGTAGATATGTGTAAAATGAGAACCGTCTTGCATTCTTAGGTACCATGAAGCTGAAAAAGTATTCTCTTAAATTTCCTGAAGCTGGGAAATTTCTAAACTGGGTTGAAAAAACATTTAAGCTATATGAAAAGAATCAGTTCCGGAATGCTTAGATATATAAATAAGCCTGTTTATTTAAAAACATTTTAAACTTGAAACTTTTTATGGATATCCTTTGCCCAATAGGTAATTAGACCCTTACTCTAACCACATTGTCTACCATACAGTACAAAACTGTCTTCTTCATATCATACTTCCAGTATAAAACCTCTTGGTAGTCTCCACTCTGGATTGCCTGAGTAATTTGAATTTTTTCAGTGCTTCATTTCTTATCTTCAAAGAAACTGCTTTAAATTCAGCCATAGATTTATTTCTGGTGTGTGAGACAGGAAATATTTCTGACAAATCTAAAAACATGATCATTGCTAAATTTTCAAGTTCTAGCCTCAAGCTGAGAAAAAAAAATCCAGTCAAGACCCACATCTAAGCTTTATTTCCACTTCAGTAATTTGTGTTAAACCTCGATGCAAATTTAGCAGCATTTATCTTAACTCCACCTACTCCAATTTCTAATAGAGACAAAACTATGTTATCCTATCCTGTGCTTATTGTGCAAAAGTATTCAATACAAAATGTCATCTTTCACATACTTGTAGGAAAACCTTGATATAGCTGCAAACATAACAGTAAACATCAGTCAGTTAGGTGACATGAAAATAAAAGCTGAACAAACATTTTTCTAGAGTATTGATTCTTATTCTTGCCAGTGGAATTTTCTTCTTTTTGCACACATACATTATAAATACCTATTATTAGATAACTACAACATCTCACTTTTAATCTTTTTAAAAATGCATTGAAGCATCTATTATTTTTATTGGGTAAGTATTATTAGAAAATACATGTTTTAAAAGCAATTTTTTAATCGTAGGACTAAAAATCTAATATATTCCGTATTTTTTACCCCAAACAGAGAAGTCCCTGGTGAACATGACTAAGGTTAGGGATGGGTCAGTACTGATAGGAAGGTTCTGGAAAGTTTACAAACACTCAGCCTACATCCATTTGCAGAAAATACAATGTTGGCTGTCTGCATTGTAAGGTTGCCAGAGTCTGTATATGCAGAACTGACAAACAGAAAATTCCTCAACCACAGGCAGTTCACAAACATAGGTTTTAACAAAAAAGCTTCCTCAGTCTGTGGAACCACCCCAACAATCATTTCCTCGATAACCAGCAGCCCACAAAAATGGCAAGATCCATGGATTTGTCAGAAATGTTGCCACAGAGCAATGGAAATCTCTCTGCTCTGGACGCCATTCTTCTGTAAAAGAATATGTGGAGGTTTTTTTGCAACTTCTTCTCATATTATCCCATTGATTCAAAATTTGCACTCTTAGAAGAACAACCTTCCCTTTGCAGTTGGTAGGAAAGTCTCTTTTGTCATTATTTTTGGGATTTTTTTAAATGATTTCTATTTTTAAGGTGCTTTGTATAATTTTCTCATGTTTCTCTGTCAATGATATTTCAAAATCCTACCCCATTGTTCATTTTCTTTCTATTTGATATTTTGTGGCTATACTTATTTAATGCAGGGTTACAGAGAACTGAGTAACACCTATAGTTTCTCCCACAATGTCTTTTATTTGTTCCGTTCACAGCTCTCCAGGTAAAACTGAAAAACAATTGTAGTATGAGACTAAAGACAGTCAACTGTGACAATGAAAAAGGAAAATCAGATGTTTTATTGAAGCTCATTATGTTATAACCACTATATAAAAGATTAGTGCAGTTTATAAGCATTAGTACTCATTTCCATCATTATCTGTTATTGTGTTTTACAAAGACCATTGAGTTACCAAGAAAGATTTTGCAATGTGTCAATTTGCAAAGAATTCCATCCAGTTCCTAGTGTATATTCTGTTATCCATGTTGATCTGCACAGGGGAGAGGAATAATTGCTTTTTGGACTTTGTCTCCCAACCATGTGAATAGCACAGGACATGCTCAGCTTAAAAAGCATTTTGGTGATGTCCATGGAATGTCCATGTGAACCTGAGTCCTACAGTTAGAAAGGCCTAATAAATTACCTGGTGATTATTGCTGTCCACACACCCTTCTCCCAAGACAAGGAAAACTCTCCAGTATGGAAACCTGATGGGATTTATCAGGTGAGATGCCCAGACACTGGAATGGGACTGAACAAAAACACACACCTTTATTCATGATAATATATTTATAATCAGGTACAATTCCTGTGTTAATGTATGAGTATAGAGAAATACTTCATTATTGGAACATATCACAGAGCAAAATAATATGTTTAAAAAAAAAAAACCACTCAACAAAAAAATCAGGTGATTGAAAGATGATGAAATGGATAGAAATTGCATATATCCTATGATTGCATTGAATGAAGAAAAAAACATAGCTAAGGAAGAATTCCATAATTCACGTATGTTTGGTTTACCTTTTTATTATATACATATTTTAATTTTATTTTAATATTTTTATGTTTTAAAAGATGCAGAAATGTGCTTTCGGGAAAAAAAAAATCTTCTGAATATTCTATTGTAGAAAACAAAAGGAAAAACTGGGCAGAGGATGGCTCATGAATTTCAAAAATAGCTCATGAATTTGCAAATGTGCCTGCTTAGTGCAGATTGCAGGAACACCTCCTCAGACATCATGCTCTATAATGCACTTCAACATGGTTACTTGAGAGGCAGTAAATGAACTACAGTCCTTGTCCCCTATGTTTAATCAAAAGCAAACAGCCAAAATCGTGCCAGGCTTAATTCACACAAAAAAAAAAAAAAAAAAAAAAAAAAAAAAAGCACAGAGGAAATTAATGTGAGAATATAAAGTCTCTAAAAAGGTGCCATGAACCTTTCTAGGACAGCAGCGTTTGCACAGCAAACCATCCAGAGGCTAGAAACCAATTTAAGAAAACAGAAAGCATCTATTGTTTGCACCAGCTGGGCTGCGGTGTGGTGACACAAGAAAATGTTCACTCTGAACAGCTATTAGCAGGATGTCAAAACAGACTATATTTCAGCATCTTCAGGGCTTATGACTGCATTTTGTAATAAAAAGTACAGTTAGATGTTGACTCATTCTCCAGAGAAAATATTAATAGCCTTATTCAGCTAGCCTTTTGCTTTACTCATTATATTTGGATTAAGTATTAAAATACAGACCTTCTGAACTATACTTCCAAAACAGAATAGAGAAATCTCAGATGTGTCTCCACCAGCTTCAGTGAGAGGCAATATCTGCTTATCTTTTTATAATGCTGGAGTTTTAAGGTCACCACTTTTTTTTCTTTGAGCTCTAAGTTTTTAAGAAAACGTATTTCTTTCTTTTTAGACTGCAAACTAAGAAATTCAGTGTTTTCAGAATAGCAAAACCAAAATATATGAAAATAAATTTTAAAATAATTAGAAATTTTCTGATTATTCTTTTATTTAACTGGCCACTGTGAGTACTTCTAAAAGCAAAATGAAAATTATAAATACTATTTTTAATACTTATTGTCACAGGTCCAGTCTTAGTTGGTCTCCTGATGGATAACACAATAACAGTATAGAATAATATAGATGTTAGTCTGTATACAAGAATGCTTTGTTAGTTCCTGTAAGCTGATCCATATGAATGTCATGAGAGCTGCACATCTATACAAGTGTTTTTCAGAATTCAGTTGTGCTGTCCAGGTCTGACAACAGTTATTTGCTTACAGCATCTAATAGAAGTCTAGAATTTTGGAAAAAGGATTGTCATTAATTATTAAAAGAATGTTACATGTTTCAAAATATTTACTACATCTCTAGAAATTCCTGTTGCTAGAGACCTGTGATTATGAAATGCTTTTGTCCTTCCTTGAGAAACATGCCCTTCACAATGTCCAAGGTTGAAGGAAACCTTGTATATGTGACTTTATTTTATACTGGCAGCTCAGCAGTTGTCTGAAAAAAAAGAATCAGAGAATGGCTTGGGTTGGAAGGGCCCTTAAAGGTCAACCAGTTCCAACTCCTCTGTCTTGGGCAGCGACAATTTCACTAGATAGGTTACTCAGAGTGCCATCGAGCTTGGTCTTGAACACTTCCAGAGATGGGGAGTCAACAAACTCTCTGGGCAATGAGTGCCAGCGCTTCACTGCCCTTACAAAAAAAGCATTTCTTCCTAATCCCCAGTCTAAACCTACCCTGCTTCATCTTTAGGCCATCTTCCCTTGTCCTTTTGCTACATGCCCTTGTGAAAAGTCCCTCTCCAGCCTTCTTGTTGCTCCCTTTAGGTGCTGGAAGGCTGTAAGGTCTCCCAGAACCTTCTCTTCTCCAGGCTGAACAGCCCCAGCTCTCTCAGCCTGTCTGCATAGGAAGAGGTGCCCCAGCCTTGTAATCAACTTGGTGACCATTCTCTGGACTTGTTCCAATAAGTCAATGTCTTTCTTGCGTTGGAGGCTCCAGAGCTGGATGCAGTACTCCAGGTAGGATTCACAAGAGTGGAGCAGAGGGGCAGAATCCCCTCCCTCACACTGCTGCTCTGAATGCAGCCCAGGGTGCTGTTGTCTTTCTGGGCTGTGAGGACATTGCCAAATCTTCTTGAGGTTTTCATCCAAAACCAGTGCCAAAGAAAAAAGTATCATCTAAATGACTTTTCTGCTACTAATTTTTCCAAAAATCACATATTACTACAAGAAGCATTTCCTTGCAGATCTCTGGTATTCTATGCTTTTCATAATGCACATTTACTATTTGGCATTTAATTACATGTAAGAAAATGACAAAGCAGCAATTTTTTGTTTTGTTTTTAATGTAATGTTTAGGCTGTCAGTCCCTACTTTGTATGTGATCCATCATCCAAACTATTCTGAACAGTGAATGATGAGTTTGGCTACGATTTCTCTGTGGTGTTTATCCCTGAATATAGTCCAAGTCCTTCTCAAGTAGTATTGATTTTCAGAGTACTTACTAGGGTGGAAAACATTATTTCCCACTTCATTTGTAGACTAAAAAAAACCCCACATTATTACTTTAGGATTCATGAATTGAAAAATTTATGGGACCTCAGTTTTTGAGCATCAGAACATTTTCTAAGATCCACTGTGGCTGAAGCGCAGCTGTATCAGTGTATATTCGGAAAAGTGAACCTTGAGGCATTAGAAAGAAATGCATTGGATTAAACAGGGAGAGAATCACACTCACATCAGATGAAATAACAGGGACAGAAACCCATTCATTATCTGCCTGAACCCTGCAGTCATCTTTTCTCATTCTTCAGCCACTGTACCTAAAAGGGATAAAAGATGGACGAAAATTCCACAGAGGTACATCTGCAATACTATCATGTCTGGAACTAAGCCAGAGATCTGTGGAGAAAAGTTGGTGGCGTGACTGCAAATACTGAACCATAAACCTAAGAAAGTTAGTTACAATTTGATAGTACATAAGCAGACTGGGTCTTTCTAACTATCAAAAGCCCAATCTTGCAAATTTAGTGTCTGTGCACACCTATAGATATGCATATGTACACATTATCAGCATATTTATATCAAACTTGCATACTCACAAAAGCATCTCAAAAATACAGACTTAAAGGTATTAACAAGATTACCGTTTCTTTACTGGTATAGGCATCTTATCATCTACTTCAGCATCTATGATAAAGAATATCACATCCAATTAAAATTGCAATGAGAATTTGATCAGAGAGAATGTGGCTATACCTTATGATCAAACCTGTTGAAGATGAGAGTCTTGCTTTTCCAAAATGCATAATGGGATCCCAAAATACCAAATGTGGTCAGAATCTAGCTTGACTCTCCTGCGTAAATGCTACTTACATATCTCATCATTAATATCCAAGACTATAGTAAAATTATTTAAGGAATTGAATGGGAAAAGCCTAAAGGAAACAGAGAGAGCTGCAAGAAAACCTGTCATATTTTTTGTGCCTAGTGCTTAACCTTTGACCTATATCTTAAAGGGATGTATTCTTTCATTTCTGTCAGAATTTGCTTCTTGTTCTATACTATATCAATTGCAATTTTATATAAGAAAGTGTAGAGTTCTCTTCTGCTTCTGCATAGTCAGCTAGGAGGACAAAGTTGTTAATGAGGATATCTTAAGCCAAATTCTCCACTCATGTATATTACTGCAAACACATCACTCACCATGATAACATGGAAGTGGTTTTAATCATGAACAAAGTCAATTAAAATGTGTGGGCTTATTCCTATAAATCCAAAGGTGATTTATGCCTTCAGATTTGAATTACCACCTTCTCCAAAAAACAGGATCTGCTTTATGAAAACAGCAGGTTACCAATGACAAGTAAAGATCCAGAAACCCTGAACTCAGTAAGTATTATGTGGCAAAATCATCCACCGACAGTCACAGCGCTGTATCAGGTAGCTTTGAAGTATTATCTTGTTAAATTCGAACACCTTTGGTAGAAAGTACAATTTTTTTGCTCTTGATTTTTTGATACATTTTAACACGAAGAGGACAAAAAGATTTCAGCAAAAGTACCCACTGTTCCAATCACTTGCAAAACAGTAGGAGCCATTTTAATGGACACAATTTAAAATAGACCTTTACCAAGCATGACCTTCTATTTAAAGCTGAAAAATATAATGAAGTAATTCTCATGTTAAAATATAGCTAAGAAAAAGGCATAAAATAAGAGCATAGAGTTCAAATATTTTAACTTAAGAATAATTCTTTAATGCAATGTCTTACCAGACAATTAATCTTTTTTCTTTCAGAAAGTGAAAAGAAACCAATCAGAGCCATTAATTCACTCATTTTTGAACACGTTTGTTTTTGTAAAATAAAGCTAATAGCAATTGAGTTTAATCTTTCGGCATTCACTATCTCCCCTTACTTCCATTCACAGGAGTTAAAGATACGGTGCATTGGATAACAGGTCAGAACGACATGTTTCATTGCAAGGTTAATCTTGTATATATCTGACCATCAACTAGTTCTAAAACTTGATATTAAACAATGTAGGAAATAAATGCACAAGAGGTAGATTGATGGCTGTAGGACTTAGTGAAAATAATCAACAAACAATTACTCATTAAAAATTATATTTGCGATTTAGGCCATCTGAAGCATAATTAAAAATTAAGAAATAATGCTAGTGTTGTTTGGAATTTTGTCTATTTTCTTTAATTTTTAATGAAAAAAAATTAAAATTTTAATGAACAAAATTTAAATTTTGGTATATTTACTTTAAAAAGTGACTAAGGCTCATCATACAGTATCAGAAGTTCAGAAAGAAACTAGTTTCTTCGGCTAAAGAGCTGATACAAAAGAAGCAACAGCAATGGAAGTTTTTCCTACATGCCATGTACCTTAGCTCCTGAAGACCTGACAATGTTACCAAGATCTTCACCTCATCTGTTAGCTGAGACAATATCCCATATTTAAGGGATAAAACCTGGCTGGGAGTGGGACATCCTGAGATGTTCCTTATCATTACTGGCTTCTGAAAAAATTAACATCAGAAAAGTCTGTAGATCAAAATCTCTAGGTCACTACTTTTGACCCACTAGGCAACATCAGACACTGACATGCACAAATTGCATATGAAACATCTAATTCAAACATTAGTTCTAAAATCATATAATGTATTCAACTGCATATTGGGTAAGGTAGAGGTATTTAATAGAAATGTATACACTTCACTCTTATATCTTTCTTGTGTTCTTGATGTTTGGAGATACAATCCAAAACACTAAATGTTCTATATGTAGTGAACAAAAAGCAATCTAGCAATTATTTTCTAAGAAATTTTACATTTTTTTACATCCAGAAAAAGCTTTACAGAAGTTTTTACATTCGTGGTCACTATTATGTGTGAATAAGATAAGGAAAGTAGAGAAAAATAACATACTAATGCTGCTAGACATGGAGTCACATCCATGTTTTGTACTGTTAAAACTTAGCTGTTCAGTTACATTCACAAAGATCTAAACAAGTCAGTTTTAATTAAAGGCAGCTGTGGACTTCAGACCCTGCTTACAGTGTTCAGTGACGTAGTCCAAGACTACTCAGAAGTTTGACAAGCCAATCAATTTCATTTTTTTTCCTTCATCCTTGATCTTCATACTTTTCATTCCTTCTAATTTCCAAGAAGCCTTAGAGAGAGAGATGTAGTTCAGAGTAACTTCAATAGATTTTTCTACAGTGCCATGTACTGAAGTGACACTTTATAACAGTCCTCAAGGAAAGTTCACTTACAATCTAATTTAGTTCATGAGGTAATGAGTTCATTTTAGGAGCCAGTACAAGGATAATGATGATGTGAAATCCAGTTTGATGGAGTCTATTTAAGTGAACAATTAATAGAAAAGAGATCAGAAGTCATGGCACCATTATCGATATGGATGAAAAGGATATTGAGGTTATCTGCCCTGAGAGAAAATAAATCATAGCGCCATCATTTCTGGTCTTCATAAATGTAATGCAGTAATGCCCATTCAACTGTATTTACACCATTAAGAAATATTTTCTATTGTCTACCTTAAATCTGTTACCTGAATTGTAATACCATGGCTTCTAATGCTATCTATTATGAAACACTATTGGTTTTGTTCTTCATGTTGTCTTTTCATATATTTGAAAGCTGTGAGGACGCTGAACTTCCCCAACAGAAAGCCATCATGTATTCTATGATTTTCTGTGCTACAATAATTGACCTGAATACATTCAGACTTTGCCCATTGCTTACATGTTACAGATAATTTTTCTTGCCCTGCAGTTCCAGGCTACTCTTTGCTCATGTCAGACTTCTCTTTGTGGAAGAGAGAATAAGTGCACAAGCAATATTGAAAATTTTTACTTTATTTTTACATACCAAAAGTAACAAAAAGTATTTGTGATTTAGTGAAAAATAAATTGTTTAGAGTTTTTCACCTGGAAAACTTAAAAAAACAAACAAACAAACCCAAACCCTAGGAACTTTATAGTCTGTTTTGTAGTGAAAGAGAAATAATGAAGAGGAGCACGCTGGGGACTAAAGGATAGCAAAACTGTATTAAGCAAAAGAGATGGCAATAAGGATAATAGCAGCATATTCCAGCACTGATAGTTTGAATGTTGCATATACCTGGGGAAAGGAACTGTTCCAGAAAAAATGAAGTTATTGCTCAGGTAAGATATCAGAAAAAATAAACAAAAGAAGTTAAAAAATGCCAACAGAGCTACTTTGAGAGAAAATTGCGTCTATTTGAACAGGAAAAAAATATTAGTTCACATGGTATTAATACCCCAGATGGTTGTTATTTCATATTTCTTGTCATGGTGAGGCATTAGCTATGATATTTTACAGCCATATGTTCTACTGGTCAAATACATGAGACAACCTTTTAACATACAAATCTTACCTCTGTTTTGTTAAAAAACAAACTTTCATGGCAAACTCCTTAAAATATATTTGATGCAAACAACATGGGTGTTTGGATGAGTGTTAGAAATATGTTGTTTTAAAGAATTGATGTGCTTACCAGATCTTGAGCAAAATTCCCTGTACAGTGTCCCAGGTCCTTCCTTATGACTACAATAAAACTACAAAAGCTGAACAGCGTCATCAGCCTTCTTTTTTTTTGGGCTAACCAGACAACCTGAGTGCACATGAAGTCTTCTCTGGATAAAGGTAACATTTATTGCAGCAATATTCCTGCCTCCTCTTGTACATTTAACAAGTTTCTGTCCCTCCAATTTGCTGGAATAATCCTTCCCAATAATACAGGACCAGCCAGTAATTTGCATCTAATAATAGACCAAACCACAGAGGTTTCTTGCTGCTCAGCCTTGCATTCTCTTCCCCATGCCACCAAGTGTGTCACAGAAGGGAAAGTGAGCAAGTGGCTGCATGATATATAGCTGCCAGCTGGTGTTAAACCATAACAGCATTGTATTACTATATTATTTCTAGGAACTGAATTATTAAAAAAGATAAAATTGAAAGATTCAAAATTAGCTTTTTGAGAGGGAAGGGGGCTTGTTTGGGGTTGGATTTGTTTATTTGGTTTTGTTTTGGTGGTTTTTTTTATTGTGATTGTTGTTTGGGGGTGGTTCTTTTTGGTTTTTTTTTCTTTTTGTCCAGGCACAGTTAACACCCTTTTGTGTGCCTTTGTTTAGTGTGTTTTTATAGAAACATTCATAAATACCATAAATATATATTTATAAAGTCAGAGAAAATATCAATGCAAAGACTTGGGTAGTTAAAGAACATTCTTCACACAGCAGCTTGGGTTGGCTTCTTGGTTGAAGGTCAGAGCTATCATCTCCTTAAACTTCATTCTGCATGCCCTGATCAATCTGTCAGAACTCCTGCATGTGCCCTTCAGTGCTGAACAGAAGCTGAATTTAACAGAGAGCAGGTAATCAATACCAGTTATGTACTGTAGCAAGGTGAGAAGGCACATTATTTGTGAAGGATGATTAAGGAAAAAGTGAATTATCTCCAACAACCACCTATTTCAGGTTAAAGATCAATTAATAAAACATTGTAGTTCACTAACACATCTGAAATTAAATTCTGATGGGAAAATTCCTTTTTTTTTCTATTTTTTTTTATTGGTAATGCATTAACTGTATACTAATCCTTCCTGTATTGTATGTAATGACAATGACAATTTATCCTAAAGATTTAAAGACTTTAGAGCTTGTTTCAATTAAAATTAATATCGCTATGATAAGCAAACAAAAGTGACTTAATAGATGAGTGCATCAATAGCTGATTGCTAAAGACTTATTGTGACACAGACAAATACCTACTGTTTCAAAAATAATTTTCTTAGACAATCTTTATATTTTTCCGTTTCCTGGTTCAAATGACCTCATCATTTATCTTACTGAGATACAAATGAAAAACTGGGATACAGGTTAAGAAACTCTGCAGGAAAGGAGACGATTTTTATGTGCAAAATGAGTCACATTGTGGTAATATTACAAATTAGAGATATAATGTATTGGAGTATGGTTTTGATGTTGCATGTGCATATGTAATGGAAATTCTACAAACTCATTCTGTGCATTTGTGAATTGTTTTCTTTTCCATAAAAAGCCATGAAGAAGTACTAGCTGGGTGTGAGTGAGACTTGGACAAGTTTGCAGTCAATTCCAAACTCCAGGGAGGGTACTTGACAGATGAACGATGAATGTTTACATAAAAAACTGACGTAATTTTGATTGAAAAAAGTGAATAAACAGGGGGATAAGCAGGGGGGTGGGGGAAAAAACCTATCCAAATTAAAAAAATCACTAAACATCCAAAGAGAGGCTCCCTCATGCCAATGTTGTTGCTGCATTGTTCTGTTTGCAAATCAGTAAAGATGTAATTTACTGGAAGTTGAAATGAGCTGCTGTGCCTGCACAGGCTAATGATCATAAGTTGATCCAGTGCATGCATTGCCATATCTAACTCTATTGTGACCCAAAGCTATGTTGACCAAGATATTTAATTTTTAATTTCTCTGATTTTAAGTGCACATTGTAATTCTAACTTTAGCAACCACTGCAGTTAAGAAGGTAGATTTCTTTATATCTCTTCCTCAGATGCTCCAGAAAGCCTGGCAAGCCCCTTTTT
This sequence comes from Taeniopygia guttata, assembly GCF_048771995.1. Classification (NCBI taxonomy): domain Eukaryota; kingdom Metazoa; phylum Chordata; class Aves; order Passeriformes; family Estrildidae; genus Taeniopygia; species Taeniopygia guttata. The sequence continues at coordinate 36,059,436 of NC_133030.1, forward strand.
ATTTCTTATAACAATCACAATTTGGAAACCTCTCACTTTTCAAATCTTAATCCTAGAACAGAAAGACCTGCTTTTTTTTTCATTATTCTGTCTTGCATTCCTTGCCTATGCTTCACAAGCCAGTCTATGGTGATCTCAGAAGTTATCTATTTCCTGAGTTCTACTTCCTGTAACTTACATTTTTGAGACATAAACAATATTATCTTTTCAAGCTTTTTAAAGAAGTTTTAAGTAACAATTTATGATGTTGGGCAGGGTAGTCTCAATCTCTCTGCTTGGTCAACACTGAAGAAAAATGTTCTGTGCCACTTATCCCATTTGCTCTTTTCCTTGGGCATCTCAAAAGGGCTTCAAAACACGTGGCTGAGTGCCATCCTACATGGCCAGGTACCTTTCTTTCAAATGGAAACAAAGGGAAAGCAAAAGAGGAGAAAGACCATTTGTTATCTAACTCCAGGATTATAACCAGGCTAAAGTTTCACTCCAAAATCTGGAATCTCAAATCCAGAGGTATCCAAGTGTATCCTTGAATACAAGTCAATTTTAACTATCATGCTAAGAACACCTACAGCAATAATAAACTGCACTATAGAATCTGTACTGTATTTGTAGTTTGTAACATTTAAGAGGTCAAATTAATAAAGTGAAAGTTATTTTCTATATCAGTGAATGAACTTGCAACACTACAAAAAAGACCATCACAAAATTCCATGTACTTCAGCAAAATAGTCCTTCAGAGTAGACATAATGTTAAATGCACCACATTTATGTCTTAATTACTAAGACATACAGAAAAATTGACAAAATATGCTTAATACACAGAGAAGAACAGCAGGAAAACCAACCATTTAAGCACACATTGCAATAAATAAAAAAAAAATTCTGAGAATTTCTCTCTAAATAAGTGCAACTGCATAAAAAGACACTTGCATGGCTTGTTTTAGACATATCATATGGAATCTTTGAAAGTTTTCCTGGACAGCATGCTGTTTGCTGTATATCAAATTCAGAAGTGCCTTAATGTATTGTGCTGCAACTCATAAAAATCTCAGAGCTGAAGCTGGGGCACAGAAATTGCCTAGGGAATTTATGACTATACAAACAACCCTTACCTATCATAACCTCCTAGAAAGCCCCTGCCCTGTGCTCTCTAGGGATTCCAGTCAACCCTTCTCTTCAATTTAAAAAAATAAAATACCTTATTACTACCATTCCCTAAGCATTTCCATCATTGTTTATATAGCAAGAAAACTCCTAAAGCTATTTTATTTGGAGAGATTCCTAGGTTCCCCTGGCACAAGAAGCTGCCTTTGCAGTCTGACTTGGGGAATCACTGTCTGGCAAAATGCTACTCTGTTGATTTACAATCTTTGGAATGCAAAATGTACGACAGATTTTAATACAAGTTCTACTAAGAGAGGAATTAATATTTACCAATATAAAATGTTTGATTAAAACTTGACAATATTACATTGGTTTGACAAGTCATTACAGCACATAGCACAAGGTGTCATTCCCTAAATCCACGATAGTGTATCTCAGATAGAAACTATGCTGTATAATAACAAAATAGAGACACAGACTTTATGTTATTTTAGTAGTAATATTAAAAAAAAATTCTCAGAACTGAAAAATTCCAGATGTGAAGACTAGTATCTGGAAGCAGATACTAGAAGCTTTCATTTAACCCCACTACAGGACAAGAAATCTTAGCAGAGCTGGTAAAATAATACATTGTCAACACTGCAAAGATCTTTCATGTGAAAGGGATGACCACTTAACATCTTGTATTTTCTGCCTATTTAGAAGGAAAATTAGGACATCTGTTTGCTTCTCATTTGGATTAAACTAAGCTCTATTACATTAGCATTTGATTAGGAATGGAAAAGTTGCTTACTGCTTTGAGCTTTAAACTTGAAAATGATTGAGTTAAAGCCATTATGAGCATATCTTGAAATGAAGTTACCTATGCTGGTAATTAGAGACAGCTAAACTGGTGTTAAAAAACAGTCTCCCTACTTTTCTGTTCATAACTTCTCTTGAATTCTGTAAGATCATGCATTCTACATGAATGCCTTGATCATCCCCTTCATGACAGCCACAAATAACATATTTTTCGCATCCTGAACTGCTGAGTTCTGTTGCTCATTTATGTTCAAGTTGGCCCAGTTAGCATTTCTTTAGCATGACTGGTGTTTCTATTGCCTCCAGTGTTCAGCACATGACTCCCCTATGGGTCACATACATGGGTAGTGATAAGTCTTGTTTTTATGAGTACTCTCATCCTATTTGTACCACATTGTTCTTTTGTAATATACCTTTCAACTGAGAATCACAATGCTTTATTTCAAGATTCCAAATTGTCATGGTTTGACGCTGGCACAATGCCAGCGCCCCATGAAAATACAACCTACCAATCAAATGCTGTGAAATGTGATCAAGAACAGAGCAAAGCAGGCCAAACTTAATAACAAAGGAAAAACTTTATTACACTACTACTACTACTACTATAAAAGGAAAAGAAAGGAAAGAAAAAAAACCCACACAAAATTTGAAATGAAAACCTTCCAAAACATTTCTCCTCCCACCACCCAACTCCACCAAACCACAGTGAGACCCATTTGGATCCTTAATCAAGTTTTCACCCTTCAATATAATCAATACTGAGTCCATCGGGGAAGAGAGGAGTCCCCCTTGCACCACAGACCCCCAGGAAACACAGCTGCCACCTCTTGTGTTTCCAATGTCACACGTGGCACTGCCCAGACACACCGGCCAGTGTGACATTCTCCTCTCCATGTCACAGTCCTCTCACCACCGTGCATGGACAAAGACTGCTTATAGGGCCCCTTTAAGGATGCTTTGCCAAGGACCACCAGGAACATCAGTCCAGTATCACAATTCAGGACTAGAGTCCCCCCCATTTTCCCCTGGGGCCAAGGGTCCAAGGACAGAGATCTCCTTCTCTTCTTCTCTGAAGATGGAGGGCATCCTCACACCCTCTTCAGCTCTCTCTGTCCATTCCAAAACTGGTAGTTGCTGAAGAAGGTCTCTTGGCTCACCAGTGCATCCCCCTAAAATGCAGTCACTCTTGAAAGAAAGAGTGGTTCAGTCTATGGTAAACAAGCAGAGTCCAGCCAAAAGCCACTCCATCATCTCCCCCCAACCTTCTTCTCTGAACATCTGAGGTTTCAGGCTGTCTCTCTTTTCTTCAAATTCAGGAGGAGTAATATTTCACAAAGCCTTCATTTCACAGGAAAGGGTTAAAATTCCCGAACTCCCCGGACGGACAGCTGAAATCTCAGCCCAGGACTCCGTCTCCAGTCTCCCACGCTGGGCATCTTCCCCCCCCCTTCTCCTTCTCCTCTGCCGGCAAACTCTCAGGTGTCTGCTGGCTCTCTATCTCTTTTCCCTCTAGCTTAGGGGAGGGGGAACAAAAACATCCCAGATGTTCTCCACCCTTCCATCCGCAGGAGCTGGCCCAGCTCGGTTCCGATCCTTCACCCCCTGGCCTACCTCTGCAGGCCGCATGGCTCCCCTCCCCCACCCAGCCCGGGCTGGGCAGGGGAGGTCTGTACCTTGCGATGACCGGAACCAAAGAAGGACGAGTCCTCCTGGGAATTCCGCTTTTAACCCCTCTGTGTTCTCAGAGGCGTGTCCACCTTCAATTGGTCACCCCAAGTGTCAGTATCCAAACCTGACCCCTGACTGGATTGACCTCTTCCTTCAAAAAAAAAAATTCTCTTCCCGTGTCAAACCATGACACAAATGAAGGGACAGAAAATACTGTGAAATATGTTTTAATTTCATTCTGCTGAGATGAGAAAACTGCTCAAGTTTGGCCACCTGAAATACTTTTTGCAGTATGAACTCCTATAGCAAATACCATACTAGAATATGAGAGTTTCTGATGCTTTATTACGATGTAGTTCCTTTTCCTTGAATTATTGAATTAATTTTCCCATGCTTTTAGGAGGTTTTATGTGTTTCAAAATGGAAGTTTAATGGAAGCTGACACCGACTAAGCACTGTGTGTCTCTGACACAGAGATCCTTTTGTCCTTAGACTAAATCAGAGAATGTCTGAGAACTGTTTGAGCACAAGGCAATAGACATTTTTTCCTCACAGCTGCTGAAGCCTGTGAGAAGAGGCATGCACACACACCCTGAAATGCCTTAAACTGGCTTCTTTCATTGATACAAAGGATTTTGGCCTGAAAGCTGACTTTTGCTCTTGCAGTGCAAAATCCTACTAGAGCAGCAATGAGATTTTATTGCTGCTTTTTCTCAGCTTTCCTTTGGTGCCTCTCTTTCTCCAGATATGTTTTGCAACAACAGATTGATCCTTGCAAACAGCATATACTGCATGCCATGAAAGATACTATACTGCTAGAACAGAAAGAAAAAATGTCTTTGAGTGTGTTGGTTTTGGCGGTGGTTGATTTCCTTGACAATGGTAATTATATGGCTGTGTTTTGGATTTGTGCTAAACACAGGGTTGATAATTCAGAGATTTTTTTTTTTTTTATTATTGCTGAGCAGGGCTTAGAGCCAAGGCCTTTTCTGCTTCTCATACTGCCAGGCTGGTGAGGGGGCTGGGGGTGCATGGGAGGCTGGGAGGCACAGCTGGGACAGGTGACCCCAACTAAATAAAGGGACATTCCAGACCATATAGTGTCACACTCAGAATATAAAGCCAGGGGAAGAAGGAGGACGGCAGGGACATTTGGAGTGATGGTGTATTAATTCATTTATTGCATTGCTTGTGTGCGTGGTTTTTACTTCATCTACTAAACTGTCTCTGTATCAACCCACATTTTTCTAACTTTTATTCTTCAGATTCTCTCCCAGTCTCATTGAAGGAGAATTGAGTGGCTGCATAGTGCTTGGTTGCTAAGAGGGGTTAAAGAAAGACAGAGAGAAGCATACTTTTGTATTCGATTTTTTTAACAAATCAAGAAAATTAGAAGTATTTCCATTATAATACTGAAATTTTCTATTAAGACTGGAGAAACTGGGGTTTATATTCTCAGATCTCAGTTCTATTCTGCTCCATTAATTTACTGCAAATTACTTACTTCCAGGGCTAATTTTATACCTATATGAAAGAAATCTGATGTTTCTCTCTGATTTCTTGCAGGGTGAAGCCCTCTATGTTTAAGGTAGTGTATCATTTATTACCCTGTATAAATGATACCTTGTATTTTTTATTACAGCTTCATCACAGACTTCGAAAAAAAAGCCTTTTGAAAGAGTAAAGAACACTTCAGCTGGTGATACAGCACTCTGAATGTTTGACTGCAAAATCTTATCCTAAATTTTTCAGACATGCTGAAACATCTTCACTACAAATTTGCCCTTGTGATGGGAAGTATCCTCATTTCATGTGCAGTACATGCCTACATCTTCATCTACAAACAGCAACAATCTGCAGTCAATAAATAATGCAAGAGGAACTATTCAAACACCAAAGATCGTACTTCATGCTGGCCTTAGAAATCTTGACAGCTCAGCTGTGGAGCCACCCCTTAGGATGAGATACTTTCAAGTGAGCAACATGAAAAAAACACGACACTGAATATTGAAGATTATTCAAAAGTGGGAACTAGGTAGGACAGTTGGGGTATTAAAGGAAGCTGTAGATAACCTTGCACATGTACTATGCTAGACAAAGGAACAGATTCTATGAAGCCTACCCAGTCAATGAATATAAACACATAACCTCTTTCTTCCCACCTCCCTCTCCTTTTTCAGTGCCATTGCAGAGATTGCCACCTAGAACAGACTTGGAAAAAAAAAAAAAAAGCAAACCAAAAAAAGGATTTAAATCTAACATCTTCTACGTTCGGATGATTAGCAAATAACTAACCATTAATGATGCTTTTGACAAGAATGGATGCCAAAAGTTGTGCAACCTTGCCTGGTAGATAAATGGTACCATTCTCAGCCATCTGTCTTACAAATGATCCAATATCTATAGCTATTATTTCACTCAGACACTGGAAGCTCTGCAATTGTTCATGATCTCAATGAAGAATAATACCTGTCATGCAGTTTCATTGCTCTGACTTTTAACAGACCTGTTTTCAGCTTGTCTCAAATACTGAACAAGTGCACATGAGGAAGCACCAGAAAAGAACAGGTAAGATAAAAAACCAAGGGCACTCACATTTCTCTCTATGTAGGTTTAAAACACCTCAGAACTGTCCTGAAGAAAATTGCTGCTAAAATTGCAAATGGTTCTTTAACCATTTGTGAGAAAACACCAAACATTCTGCTGATTTTGCTGGTATAGTTTTCTTCACAGAAGCAAGTAAGGGGCTGTGTTTTAAATCTGGAAAGAGTGCTGATATTTGAGGGATGTTATTACCCTTTTAGCTACCAGGAACCTCTGAAACTTTGAAATATCAATTAGTATTTTGTTATATATCCATTTTCTACATTTCTAAAGCCACCTGACTTGCCTAGTTAACAAGGTTATTTTTCTACTCTGGATACTGAACACTGAAGATCTAATATAATACTATGCCTCTGTGTAACAGACCTTTACACTCAGTTTACCTTTGTTCAGTCACTGTAAAAATAAATAGTGAAATACTTTTTGAGCCTGTAATCCCATGTCAACCCCTGCCAAAGCTAGCCACCATCACTAAAAAATGTTGCCACAATTTAGACTGCATGAGGTAACAGCAACAAAAAGACAGTAACAGCTCAAATAGAAAAAACATAAATGAAACAGACATTAAATACCATTCAGCACTTCCAGATGATGCATAAAGCAGGCTGTAATGATGTGCTACGAAGTAGAAGCTGATGCTTTTAAATTATTAGGGAAGTTGCTGTTTACATAAATTCATATCATTACCCCAGTGGCAGTTGACCACTTCCATGAGGGATTAACTTTGAAATAAGAGAAAGCCATTTTTAATCTGAGACATTGCAATCCTTTCTGAGTATTGGACAGCACTACTGCTCACTACCTTAAATAGTATGTATCTACATCTTCATAGCTACAACTTGTAGCTGAAGAACAATTTTCTCAGTCAAATGTTATCCCTTCAGGAACATACTAACATACTTAGGAAACCTAACATATTGAATCAGCAAACATCCTTGCTTGAGCTTCTTTCATGAATCAAAGATGACAAAAAAAGCCCTATCAACTTTTCCTTAATTTATACACGGCAACAAATAAGGCTGACGAGTTATGAAAATCGTAACATCAATTTAAAAAATGACATGGTGAAATTGATCTAAAAGAATGTTCAAAAATGAACCGAACATTTTGTCTGTCTACCCTATAGGATAAACATATAATAACAATAAAAAAGAACTGACAAATAGTTGTGTTCAATCTACAGGAAAATGCTGTCCAGATAAAATTAGCTTTTGATCCATCAGAGATCTATTTCTTTCACTAAGAGGTTCATACAGGCTGGGCACTGGGGATGTATGGTACTCAACATCTATGGATAACAAATTCAAGTTAAACTTACCTAGCAACTAGAGTAATTGAACATTTGACAGTACTTGCCAACAAGAAATTTTTGAGATTACGACCGCAGAGATCACAATTAAGCCTGAAAAGAGACATGGCAGCAAAGTCACTTCGTATTGGATATGGTTCTTGTGCAAGTAGACCTCATTTGAATCCAAGGGATTGTTTCTCTGTGTGTAGAAGAATTCTACCTTTATAGTTTTATTCTTATAGAGTAATTAAAATTGCTTGTGCTTTGATTAAAAAATTATCAATAAAATTAGATAACCAAAAGAAGATATTAACAACTTGAAAATAAGCACTTCAAAAGAATGCAAAGTAAATTATCAGGATTCTTTTTAACCTACACAGCCTTTAGGTAGGGTTCTAACTTCAAGCTGTGGTAATTATTCTTTGGAATTTGCTTAGACAGGAAATGCTTTAACCTGGTTTCCACTACTTCTTTTAATTACAGTACACTAGAGAAAAATTTTATCACTATAGCAGAAAATTTTTATTCAGTTTTGCTAAGATTCAATATAATTTTGCTAGAGTGAAATACAAAAACCTAACTCAAAAAACAATTGATAGTTTGAGTAGAGAACTCACATAATCCAAAGACAGTTTTCATCACAGTAAAGTATTTAATGACAAAAATCAGGGTTTCCAGTAGTAAGTCAAGAGAGCAGATCCCACTTTTTTTTTCTCTCCCCAGAATGGCACAAAATAATTTCTACATCTTTGAGAACTTCCAAGGAATTGGTTACAATAGATATCAGCAAATATTACAATTCTGACAAATCATGGCAAAATCTACCTACCTTTAAGATCAGTTTTAAGAGCGCACATTTTTGTTAATATTTCACGCAATACACAACTTTTGCTAAACACAAAAGTAACCTTTTATGACAGAGTTTGCAGTACAGCAGTCAATTCTAACAATACATTTTTTTATTCTGTTCAGAACTTTAAAAAGATAAAGAAACTATTAATATTGTTACAATTTACAAATACATTCTTTCATATGAAACATTAACCTGAATCATAGTATATATTATGTACATGACTATCTAATAATACTAGGCTCTATACACTACAAGCTAAGTTCCAGAAGGAAACTGCAATGCTCTAAGATTTACCTTTGGATAAACATTTATACACCTTGATTCTTTTTTCCTAAAAACTATGAAACCTTGTAGTTTAATGAACAGAAACAAAGTAAACAGACAAAACCACTTTTCCTTCATTCAGAAGACTTAGGTTACTCAAAGTTCCCACAGTAAATGGCTTTTGATGGTTGCATTAAAGTCCTGAGTTATGACAAAAACAATACATTTAACTGGAAGATAGGAAATAACCCAAAATGCTGAAAAACTCAGGTGGGACTAAACCAATGTTTAAGTACAGTTCAGCTCAGAAGAGGTCTGGAACTTGGCAGTGCAATTATGATCTTGTCCTGTCCAGCTGATATTTATGTAAACATTGGAAAATATATGCCTTTTTATCTAAATTTAGACAACTATTTATTTTCAGGCTTATCTTACTTGGGTTTTAGACATTTCTTAATTATTTGAAAGCTTAGAGGACTGGCTTGATGACAGCACCTTCTCCTGAAAGACTTGAGGTTAGCAGCAGAATATAATTTTAAAAGAATGGAAAATATGACAAGAAGACAGCTATGTGGTCAAAAATGTACTTCCTGACTGATTTATAATCCATGTTAAAAAAAAAAATAGTCTAACATTTTGTATCTAGCAGAAGTTTAACTTCTGTTTAAAAAACAGATACTGTTTTCCTGGTTAACTGCAGAACTACCCAGTCATTACAATAGCATTCCAACATTTCCAGGACAAGCATTACTTACACATAACTCAGAGTGTTCAGAACTTGTGTTGTTAATGAACCTCTTCTGATTTATAACAGAAGTGGCCAAATTCCCTTTCAGTAGGTGCTAGATTTGGTAACTGTTGGAGTTGGTGCTAAATGATCCTATGGTACTAAACAAATGACCCATTCTCTCAACTCCCTGTGTGAAATTAAATAAAAAGCTTAATACAAAACTGTTTAAATTACAGGAAAAAAAAAATCCCAAAACCAAAACAGATGTTAAGTTGGAATGCAATCAGCTAACTAGACAGTGTCCTTATTTCAAATGAGAATACTTTCCAAAAGGCAAGCATCTTTTTACAAAATGGGAATTTCCATGAAATTTTAAGTTATTTCAGCTTGCAGTAAGTATTCTCAATTACTACAATAGCTTTTATCTCTCTTACAAGCACTGCTCTGAGAATTTTAGACTGTTGTGTCATTAATAATGCAAAAATCATATTCTACAATGAATACAGTACATTCACATAATGCCAGCTTTTCTCTGGTAAGATGAGGGCAAAAATGAAGAGCAGGCATTTTCAGAAGATGAAGGCTGTACCTTCCGCAAGAATTTCTTTTCTAGCTTACTGGTTTAAAAAAAGAAAAAAAAGCAACCTCTTGTTTTTTTCCTTTTCAGTCTTGAAGCATATTAGACCATCTTATAAATGTTAAGGAAACAGCTGTGAAAGAAAAAGGTAACCTATTTATTTTTGTAAGAGAAATACAGTGCATATATTGCATATAATGAATACAGATGAAGTAGTCATCCTTCCAGTGATAACATATTGAAAGCTGAGACTCAAACTAGAAGTTGATTCTAGTGTACCAAGACATGCTTTTTTGAAAGCCTCTATATTAAAAATCAGACAACTTGCTAACACAGAAGTCATTAAAATCAGACACATTTCTAAAGTGTTCCAAAAACTGTAGAATTTATGAAAAACAGATGTCTTGAAATTAGTGCACTCTCATCTTCCCAGGCCTTTGCATTCTCATTTTCATGGGCCTTTAGCCACACAGTTATAAAGAAATGCTATTTTACAACAAAACTGCTAAATTACAGATTGTGTTTGAGGCACAGCTATGTGCGTATAGATGTAAAAATGACTTTTTTCCTCTATTTTGAAACCTCAGGCATACATTTGCTAGGTTTCAGTATACTATTCAAATAATCAGTCTGAAAGTGAACATAGGAACACGTAAAATACTGATATGAATGAAATTTAGATATGCACTTCTGAATGCTGGTGCACATGCAACGCTTTCCTACATTAGAAGAAACAATTTTTTTCTGTTTCCCAGGACAGTTTGTCCTCCGCTATAGCACAACCCCAGATGTTTAATTGTAACATTCATTCACATTCTGCTGATGCTACATTAAATAAAGAAAATTATACCCCTTCTTTGGATTTTATTTCCACATACATGTCCACAATCAGTTCAATCTTTTTTTTTTGTACAACCATGGAAGAATATTACTATTTTAATCCTGATCAGCTTGTCATTTGGTCCTTTTCAATGTCTGCTTTCAAACTCCTGTAACAACTGAAATACAGGTAGAAAGTACCGCAGGACTGTGTAGCAATATTAAAAAAGAGGAACAAAAGGAAGTCAGAAAAGTAGAAACGCAACACTTTTTCCTGCACAGAAACTGAAAGAATGCATCTCCACTGAACGGGAAGGAAAAAGCACACAGAAGACTGACTCTCCTGTGAAAGTTGCTGATTGTAGCCTTTTCAGCTTCTCTTGAGAAGATTTCAGCTTTGGGCAGTATCTCAGCATTTGTGCTTCATGGCAAGCTGAAAAAGAAAGAAAAAAATTAATTAAGGAGATACCACTGAGAACAGCAGCTGTATCAACTTAATGTGGCTAGTCTGGATAAGAGTTTGTAAGACCAATTCCTCAAAAGATGCCTGAAATCCACTAACTTCTTTGCACAGGGATATACAGTCATTCCCCTTCCTGGGACACACAGGCAAAGCCTCTCTCTGCCATGCTGAGGAGGCAGGATTTATCTGCTTTCCCAGCTATGTTTCCCAATGTTCCATTATTTTGCTATCTGTGAGGAAGGCTAGAGCAAGGCACCAGAAACAAAGACATGCTTAGATTAACAGTAATTTTGATCCAATGATTTTGATTATTAACTACAATCAGAAATCCCAGATTAGTAATTTAAAACACCTATTTAAGAGCTCTTACACTACATAATGATGAAAAATAAAGGACTGATTGCCTTCCCACCTCCGTGATTACCAATTATTTCCATTTCAAATAATTCAAAAATGCACTTAACTGGGAATGAGAGGGAGAAGAAAGAGATGAAATGAGTTTAAACCTGTATAAAATGTGTAGACAAATGGACTTTGCAAACCAAGCTGAGAACTTAGGGTTAGGTTCCATATAATAAAAAATTGCTATCTGTAGATAATAGCATGCTAACAAAGCTGAGATATGAGTGAATCCTCTGGGAAATCACCTAGAAAACACAACTGGTAGGGGCAGTTAAAATTCACTTATTTGCTACCGGTGAAATTATGACCAATAAATGACTCAAACTAAATTGACATAAACCTTTGATACTCAAGGATATGGTTACAAATATGCTTTTTAAAGAAATTAATATTTGTAGTGATATACTAGAATTGCATTTCAGCATGAAAGAACTTAAATCAACACTTTTCTTTCTTTCCTCAAACAGAATAGTTTTTTTTTAATTGTGTCCTTGGCAGGCGACTCTGAGAAGTTTTTATTATACAGAATTTATAAGTTTGAGATCCTGTGCAGTTACCAACAAATGGAAAGGATTTTTTAGAGGCAAAGGTGTCACAAAGAGGATTTGATACACACCCTGAGCTAAAGTCAAGCCTTTATACAACTAAGTATAGATACATGCTTTCATTCAACAAACTCGGACAGCCAAATGTCTGACTTCAACTTACTGAGTCTTATCCTGCTGAAATCTTACCTTATGTGCAGTTTCTGCGAACTGCTGAGCACTGTTTTTCAGCTCCTCTGTCTTTTCTTCTGCACGACCTAGCCTTTCACCACGCTCATTCAAGGCCTGACTTGCCTTCTGTACTGCACTTGTCACACTGTCTGCTGCTGAATGGAGTATGCTGTTTCCTGCAACAGCAAAAGAAGCCATTAGAGCACTCAAGTATATACATACTTTGTATTAAATAAATACATAATAAATACATAATAAATATGGAGTATGCTGTTTCCTGCAACACCAAAAGAAGCCATTAAAGCACTCAAGTATGTACATGCTTTGTACTAAATACAATTAATTGAATTTTTAATGTTCTAGAGCTGGTGTGCTATCTGGACTGGGCTCACTTCACAATAATCTCTCTTGAGGTGGCTGTAGAGAGTGATGAACTCTCCTCTGAGCCTCCTCAAGGCTAAACAAGCCCAGCTCCCTCAGCTGTTCCTCAAAAGACAAGTTCTCTACATCTCTCACCAGCCTTGCTGCCCTTCACTGGACACACTCCAGGGCTTCAATGCCATTTTTAAAGTGAGGGACCCAAAACTGAATTGTGGCGCTCGAGGTGTGGCCGCCCCAGTGCTGAGCACAGAGGGACGGTCACTGTCCCGGTCCTGCTGGCCACACGATGCTGACACGGCCCAGATGGCACCGGCCTGCTCGGCCACCTGGGCCAGCGCCGGCTCCCCTGAGCTGGGGCTGCCCTGCACCCCCAGGCCCCTTTTCTGCCGGGCAGCCGCTCCTGCCCCAGCCCGCGGCACTCCTGGGATCGCTGCGACCCAAGGGCAGCACCGGCACTCAGCCTTAGTGAGCCTCAGCTGCTGTCCTCAGTCTGAGCCCTGAGTCTGTCCCATCCCTCTGCAGAGCCTTCCTTCCCTCGAGAGGACAATACTCCCACCCATCTTAGTATCATCTCTAAACCTGCTAAGATTAGATGTGCCCTCAATCCCCACATACATATCATCAGTAAAGATGTTAAACAGGACTGGCACTAAAACTGAGCCCTGGAAAACACTGCTAGCGACAGGTCGCCAAGCGGATTTAGTTCTATTCACCACAACTCTCTGAGCCCGGACAACCACCCACATTTTTATTCATCAAAGAGTCCACCCATCCAAGCCACAAGCAGCCAGCTTATCCAGGAGGATGCTGTGGTAGATAGTGTCAAGCACTCTACTGAGTCTAGAGAAACAGCATTCACAGCTTTCCCCTCATCTACTGAACAAGTCACTTTGTCATAGAAGGGTACCAGGGAAGTCGAGCAGCACCTTCCTTCCATAAATCGATGTTGGTTGGCCTTTATCTCCTGGCTGTCCTCATTTTTTTCCCACAGCATTAAAACCAAATATATAATGCTCTTAAATGAATTATTCTGGTAAAGGTATGAAACAAATTCAAGCACTACAGCAAATCTACTGTTAAAGTCTGTTCTTATTAACTTACAAAGACAAGTGAAAACAGACGCAAACACACTGTTTTTATCTGAGAAGTGTACCTACTTCAAAAATATTCTTGGGTTAAAAAGCAAACCCAAACATTAATTTAAAGGGCAATTTTGCTACTAGTTTGTTGTAGTTTAGCCCCAGCCAGCAACCAAGCACCACACAGCCTCTTGTTCACTCTCCCACCAGCAGGACCAGGGAGAGAACTAGAAAGGCAAAAATTAGAAAACTGATGGGGTGAGATACAGACAGTTTAACAGAGAAAGCAAAAGCTATGCACTAAAGTAAAGTAAAACAAGGAGTTAATTCACTCCTTCCCATCGGCAGGCAGGGGTTCAGCCATCTCCAGGAGAGCAGGCACCCATCATACAGTAACAGCTCCTCATGAAAACAAACGTGATTACCCCAAGCTTCCTCCCCTTCCTCCTTCTTCCTCTCACTTTATGTACTGAGCATGATGTCATATGGTCTGGAATATCCTTTTGGTCAGCTGTCCAAGCTGTGTCTCCTCCTCCCAACCTCCCATGCAGGACCAACTTCCTCACCAGCATGGCCAGTACAAAAAGCAGAGAAGGCCTTGGTTCTGTGCAACTCAAGAGTTGCAAGACCAACTCAGCAATAACAAAAACATTTCCATGTTATCAACCCCATGTTCAGCACAAATCTATCACATTGCCCTGTACCAGTCACTGTGAAAAAAATTAACACAGCTGAAACTAGTACACAGTATCATGAGAAAAAAGAAGAACAAACAATCCTTTCAGAAACAATTTTCAAATAATAATCCTTTCCTTAGAAAGGCCAAACAATCAATAGTGAAACTAAAGGCTGCCCTGAGTAACCTGTGGAGCATGGTACAAGCTACATATGCAGGAATTCCTGAGATAAAGAAAACTGCCTTACAATTTTATTAAACTAAAACTCAACTAAGTATTAAACTATGGAGGTGAGGGAGAGACTTAAGAACCTACACAAAGTGACTCACAGATGATGAGTCAATATGAGAAATAGCAATAAAAGAACACCTTGGCTTTCTAAATACCAATATTGTTACATTTTGCACATGAGGAGTTAAAAAAAAAAGTAGATGTGGAACTGCTACAGGCTTGGGGTTTTGTTCTATTGTTGCATTTAGAAAAGGAATATAATAGCTGGCATTCTTGTTGAAGAGATTAATATCTAACAATACTGTGAGCTGGAACTTTGCAGAGACAGAAATTAATCTTTTCAAGCGATCTCTGTTCAGAACCTGAGGAGTTTGATTGTAAAACCAAACAACTTTACATCCTGCACACTTTCTTAATTTGAAAATTTTCAGTCAATTGCTATTTAGTTCATAATTTTTTTAAGGAGATTATTATTTTGGCTTCTGTTTTGGTAGCTTTTCCAATAAACACATGTACTGAGCAACACCGCACTAGAAAATAGTTTTCCTTTTTCTGGTGGTGTGATCTAATGGCTTTGGCCTCTTGTATAATGTTAGTTCTCTAGGACAAGAGTTTTAAAAGCTCCTAACACTGAATTAAATCTGTTTCTTTACAATATCACAAAGCCTCTGCTGAATTCAAGGAAAGCAGGCTACATGGATAAACTTATAAAACTAAGCATCTTCCGAAGTCTTAAAATGTGCTGGGCAGCAGACTTTAACATATTGCTGACCTTCTGTCATGTCAACAGAAAACCACAGAACAAAAATACTTTTCATTTTCTATATTCCTAAAAATATTCTTTATTTTCTATACTCCTAAAACTGTTTGTAGATTTATGGCCAAAGATTTGTATCTATTTCTCCACATTATTTTCAGCAAAGAAGAATGAACTTGAAAGTTTGGCACAGTGACAGTAACTGTTTTTCCCTCTAGCTAACACAATATTGGGTTTTCTCCAGGTAAGATCTGCTGTATTTTCTCATGAGCAGTGACTTGCAGAGAAGCTGATATTCCGAGACTGTTCTGAAGAACTTCTTCTGGAATATCCTTACCAATGGAATGTCAGTAAAACAATAAAAAAAAACCAAAATAACTGCTCTCATCTATGAGCAACTCAGAAACCCACATGTCAGAAGTCTATGGAATTTCATCAGTGTATTTCTAGAGCATGTGTAGGTGGTTGCTGGTATGACTGACTATGCCTCATCCCTGTATTAGCATCACTGCAGGAATAGCAACACCTGCACTGGATGTACTGGACAACCACTCTTATGAATAAAAAATATACAACCTGCAAAACTTTTAAGCTGTTCTTCAGGAGGTAACTATTCTGATTCAAAATATCCTGAAAGATGTTTTCCATGTCGATGGATTCCTTTAGGATTTCAGTAAAGTTACTCATACTGTCTTATATATATGATATAATGTCTTTCACAGGATCCTTCTGGACAAAATGTCCAGCACACAGCTGTATAAACACATCATGTGACGGGTGAGCAACTGGTTTATGGCTCAGGTGCAAAGGGTTACAGTGAATGGGGTGACATTACACTGCTGACCTGTCACTAGCGGGGTTGTGCAGGGCCCGATTTTCAAAATCTTCAGAAAGGACTTGGATGCAGGACTCATGTATACTGGGCAAGTTTTCAAATAATACTAAATTGGGAGGAGCTGTTGACTCCCTTAAAGGCAGAGAGACTCTGCAGAAAGACCTTGACAAATTAAACGGCCATGTAATCACCAGCTACATGAAGTTCAACAAAGGAAAGTGCTGGATTCTGCACTTGGGATGGAGCAACTCTGGATTTATGTATAGACTGAGGAAGAAGATGCTGGAGAGCAGTGCCATGGAAAGATCCAGGTCAATGTCAAGTTGAATCTGAGTCAGCAGTGCTCTGGCAGCCAGGAGGGCCAAACCAGTCCTGGGGGCCATCAGACACAGCATGGCCAGCCAGGCAAGGGACGGATTGTCCTGCTCTGCTTGCCTCAACTCCTGTGTGCAGTTTTGGGCACCACAACACTCAGAGGATATGACGCTATTGGAGAGTATCCAAAGAGGGACTACAAAGGTGGTAAGGGATCTAGAGGAGAAGTCATACAAGGAGTGGTTGAGGTCACTTGGCTTGTTCAGCCTGAAGGATACTGAGGGCAGACCTCACAGCAGCCTACAACTTCTCATCAGGGGAAGAAGAGGAGCAGGCACTGACCTCTTCAGTTTATTTTTGATATTAGAAAAAGGTTTTTACCCAGAGGGTGGTTGGGCACTGGAATTGGCCCCCAGGGCAACGGTCACAGCACCAGCCTGACACAGTTCAAGTAGCATTTAGATAATGCTCTCAGGCACATAGTGTGACTCCTGGGGAGTCCTGTGCAGAGCCATGAGCTGAACTTTGATGATCCTTGTAGGTCCCTTCCAACTCAGGGTATTCAACAATTCAAGCTGTATCAAGAGGCTCTTACACCCTATGAAGTCAGCTTCACCACTTTTATCATGCAAATGAAAAGTACATCCTTTAGCTTCATACCCAATACCTGAAAGATACAGGAATACTGTCATAATCAAGTATGCAAAGAAACTAATTGGTCTCTAGAGATTCCATTATTTAGATTGCATAATTTGTTTTATCACACATTCATAAAAGGTTCATTGCATTCTCTATTAGCCATATTAAATATATTTCAGCTCAATGCAGAGATTTATCTTTAGATTAGTGATCAGATTATACAGTGACTGATTTGCAAACACTAGCATTACATTTTAATTGTACATGCATTAATAAAACATTTAGCAACTACCTACTTCTGAGAAGGAAATAAATGCAGTTAGCTTTTATTATTTGTTATTAGTATTCTTGCTGTTAGTGTTCATTTTCATACTGTTTCTTTCAGTAAAATTTTCTATTTCAACCCCTAATCTTTGCCTTTTGTGCTTTCTGCTGGAGGAGGATGGGAAACAAATGCTGTCGCAGTTTTGGTTGGAACACTAGAGAGAGGAGTACCATTCCTAAATCACAATGTTGCTATAAAAGACAAAATACAAGACTAAATACATTTCACACTGATCTGATTTGAATGTTATATTTCAGGAAAACTTCTGAAGATCTTAACAAAAATCAATGGAAAATTATGAAAATTACAAAAATACAAGAATCAGATGATGTTTTCAATAAACCTTTTAGAGCAAAATAAATATATAGTGATACTTATCTAGTATATTTTCCAAGTCTACAATACTGTTTGTGGCTTTGGGGTTTTCTTGAGTCAAAGAATACTTTTCATATATCTTGACTAAATTATTTCCATAAATGTCTCCAAAAAAATAACCACTCCTACTTTTAGCTCAAACAGTATCATCTCCAACATATCAAATACATCTGGATGATTTCTACTGTTTTAACTCCCACATTTAAATATATGCAAACCAAAATCACAGAAATGAAAGCAAATCAACATAGCCTGAAACATAGCAGACAGTTAACTGACAAAAACCAAAAGCAGCACATGAACAGAAAGAATGACTTCTGCAAACCATAGGAAATAAAATTTAATTAAGTCGCGAAGATGAGGTCTTAAAAAAAAAAAAACAAAAACATGACAAAATAAAATACCTAAATTACCTTAAGGGTTCAACAATTCAGTATTTTTTATTGTTTAGCAAACACAGCGTATTCACATTTCTCAGAGTAGCTTGCAAAATCTCAAGATCTAGAAACAGCTGTATTACAAAAAAACCCGCTTGTTATGGTTCTACAAGGCACTAGAAAAATTTCTTCTATGGGCAGTTGAGTAGGACAAGCAGCTTTCCTGCTACAGTCAGAAGAAAAAAGAAGTTTTATCTCTGATGCTAGTGTCCTTTTATTTTAGATATAGGGGCCATTAGAGTAATGCAAAAAAGATTTTTTCATTGATGAGCTATCTTATTAACTAAAATACCTCCTGCTCTCCTGAGATTTTCTTTTATTCAGTACTCCACAGCAACGATATATGTAAATTATTCATACTTTTGAACAGCTTAATTAATTACAGAGTCAAATTTCAAGTAGTAGAATCAGAAAAATTACTTTGGCATTATCTTTGCATCATTCTATTATAGGAATTTGTCTCTGATCATTACTCTGGTCAAAATGTTGTTAATCTTGGGGTGGGGGTGAGGTATGTGGATCATGCTGTTAGTTTAACTACATTTTCAGCAAATTTATTCTTTTAAAGCAAGTATCTTCTTATAGATATATCCCAACAAATTAAAATCAGTATTAAATTACATTGAATCATGATGATTAATATTAAATTGAGGGATTGGGCTAGTTGATCTCCAGAGGTCCCTTCCAACCCTAACAATTCTGTGATTAGTGCTTATATTAATGACAAACCATTATAGTCAAGATTATTAAGTTCACATAAATTTGCACCTTTGGGAAAAATTTCATCTCTGAAGATCCAAATGTAAAAAAACCCTGCAGGAAGAAAGTCTGCTTTGTTTTCTAGAAAGGGTAATTTCCATTGGGAGTATAAAATCAATAATGTCCAAAAATCTTACTGTGCAGTGACATTTACCCATTACAACAATTTTTTGTTAGAGAGGCTTACTCTGGAAAAGTTCTGGAATTCAGCAGGATCTCATATTACAGCCAATCTGACAAGAAGCAGAATGTGTAATTAAAACAAAGAACAGCAGCTATGCATCATGGCAAGCTTCTGTTTAAGAATGTGCTGACAAATTTAAATATTAATCTTAAATGCTGCTCCTCTGTGGTCACAAGTGAGAGCTGTGACTGAAAAAACCTGCAAGCTTTTCTGATTTTTATCAGTTGACAGGTAAAATAATCTGGAAATGGTTGACTCCTATGTCAATTTT
This sequence comes from Taeniopygia guttata, assembly GCF_048771995.1. Lineage (NCBI taxonomy): Eukaryota > Metazoa > Chordata > Aves > Passeriformes > Estrildidae > Taeniopygia > Taeniopygia guttata. The sequence goes on from NC_133030.1 coordinate 36,078,993, forward strand.
TACTGACATTGATATCATCCTATAAACAAAAAGTATGAGGTTTTTTTTGTTAAATCCTTCTAGCCATTTCTGCCATTAGTAAAATGCTGCTCTTACTACATTTCTTCATGACCACAAGCTGAAATATTCAAACAAGTTTGATTCAAAATCAGACTTTTTCCATAGGAAATATTCAGAATGATGAAACCTTTCATATAGAATAAGAAAATCCCCCAACCAGTGACTACTATAAAGAGTTATATAATATTTTAAAGGAAAAAAAAGCCTATAGTACAAATAATGGAAAAAGAATCAGTCATCACCCAACACTCACCACCGGCCTAATCCTCAGCTAGTCCCTGAGCAATGTCTACTTTGGGAAAAGGCAGTTTCCCCTCCAGTTTTATTGCAAAGCATGCTGTCACATGGCATGGAGCACGTCCCTGGTCAGTTTTGGTAAGCTTCCCTGTTTGTGTCCCCTCCCAGGCCATTTGCTGGGGGGCAGGCAGAAGGAGGAGACCATGAAGGTCTTGACACTGTGTAAGCACACCTCACCTAAAACACTGGTGTGTTACCAACACAGTTTTGGTCACAAATCTAAAATACAACACTGTACTGGCTGTTATGAAGAAAAATAAGCTCCATCTCAGCCAAATCCAATAGAAAGCCCAATACACTTTTCCCTGCCAAGGCAGTCCAAACCACGTCTCCTGCTGCAATTTTGTTGTTTTGTTTCAAATTGAATTCACCAAAGTATTGACATTTCTTTTAGGGTGGGTTAGGAGACTTAGACAGCCACATGCCCTGAAAATGAACCACAGAATTTTTCAAAACCAAGGTAGTTCTTGCAGACATTGTGTCAATACTATTGACCGAGCTTCTGCTTAAGTAGTGTTAATTATTATTGAGAAACATAATGCATTAACCTGCCACAATGGAGGCATGGAACACAGTGCATTTGTCAACAGATTCCTAGTTCTTCATCAGGTAAGTGACTTTGAAAATTCTATGCTATTTAAGCATCATATTCAAAATCACCAACTTCTATTACCACATAAACTGAAAATAAAGTCATGGTTCATGAGTAAGAATGAAGACTGAGTAAGAACTGGTCAAGATCAGGATGAAATCAGTCAAGTGTAATGGTTGGAAAACAGCAAATGAAAAATGCAGCATGTGACATGAGAGTGACTGGCTGTGCCAGCCCTTCTTCAGGGTAATCCAGGAGCTATATGTTTATGGGCAATATTTTAGTACCATTCCAATCATGTAAGATTGGCATATGTTAATGCCCAAACAGTTTTTTCTTTTAATTATGCACATTACTCTCATCTGTTTCAATTAACCACTGTCAATAAAAAACAGCCTGAATATTGCTCTTATAGACAGCATTTTACAGAAACCTGATCTCTTCTTCCACCCTCCAAACTGTACTGAACCACTGAAAACAACACTTTATAATTAAGCGAGTGACCACAGAAAGCTCAAGAGGCAATTACAGGTTTTGCTTATCTGAAAGTTTCTCCTGGTGTGTCAAGGTTCAGGTGACTCCCACATATTAGTTATATTCACCATTTAAAATCATACATTTGGTTGGAAGAAAGAATTATGCCATAAAAAAAATAAATAAAAAGAGCTGCTCATTACTGCAACACAGCACATGAAGGCAAACCCCTTCCACTGCTAAGACTGCCATGAAAGTGCTCAGAATAAGGAACAACTTAGTCTGGAACAATACCTGAGGAACCAGCACACACCACAATAATTATAAAGGATTAGGTGAACTCTAGGCATCTAACTCAGTATGCTAGAGTATTTAAAAATCAATGTATTTAGATTGATGAAATTTCTACAGGTGGTGGCACTTCACACACCTATTAGCTGCCTCTCCTTGCTGAGCATATTTGTTTTGTTGAAACCATCATTACCAGAGACATTTCCTAGACTAACATTAACCCATGGCTGTCCATCACATCTGTAATACAAAGCTGATTATAAAGATCCACAGGACAAACACATTCTTCCCCTCCTTCTTCCCTGCAAACTGTTACGCATCCTTTCATGCATATTGGCACTGTGCTGACAGCCTTGGTTAAGAGCTCTCTTGAAAAAAAGAAGGAAGAGCCACTAAAAAGACCCAAACAGAAAAAAAACATTTCTGACCTCTCTTAAACAGCCATGTGAAAGCCTTATTAAACAGCTTGAGATAATATGTATAAGATTATAGAAACAGTACTTCTGTGATTGTAATCCTCTAAGATTATACACTCTTGCAACTTAATGAATTCCTGTATCACACAAGTGGAATGTTCTCTAGATAATTTCAATATTTAAATTATCATCCAGAATGGACAACTAAGTGATCTGAAAGACAGAACATTTATAAAAAGTAAAATCTTCACTGGATTTCCAGCTTTGAAAACTTGAATCGGAACTTAAATGTGAACATCAACTTCTCAATTTATCTTTCAAAGATAACTTACTTCCCAACTTATATTTGATCCATAAAATCCAGAAGTCTCAGAGCCTGGAGAGCAGGATTGCCATGAACTTTCACTTTCTTGGGAAGTAAATAAAACACTTCTGTAAATCTTTGCACCTGAATTCGGAACGCTTATCACCTTCAAAAAGCATCAGTTACCAAGTCTGGTAACTATTTTGATATAAGTGGTACATATTCTGCACTTAATTTAGCCTTTCCCAATCATGTAACATCAACAGTCATTGTATTACCAAGGGACACAATCAATGGTTCCACCTTTGTAAAAATCTTATTCTGCCCTGAAAAGTAATACACGTTTCAGAGTAAGAAGTGATCTCAAAATTAAACTGGTTACAGTACTTTCCCCTGTTCCCATGTGGGCTAGGCAATTTCTTCTGACACATCTGGATCTTTTAATATCCATCAATACAAAAAATGGCCAGGAACAGATTTAAATATAAAAAAGTGGGCAAATATTGCGTCTTATGTTAATGCAAAGAGACTTAAAACTTCGTTCTAATCAGGTATTTTGTCCAAAGCATGTAAGACAGAAAAAATAAAATAATAAAAAAAACCCCCAGTATAATTGCTCTTTAAACTTCAATAAAACTATTCAGATTTGACCCCATACATTTCTGTCTTCCTGAATTGCAACACATGAAATAAAACCTGTACTATCAGTCATAGTAACATAGACTATTTTATATTGTAGTACATTTTAGTACAACCCTAGTTTGTCACTTCATTGCTTCTGAACATTATTTACATCTCCACACAATTTATTTTGGTGTATCTGAAATCTTGTACCTTTAGGGCCAAAACAGGGCAAATTTATCTCAACTCTTATATGAAGAAAAAGCATATTTTATTCCTGCTGGTAATTAAATAATACCTATGACACTGGGAGTTAAACAGATGCTTGCAAATTATTTCTAACAATAACAAAGAACACCTTGTGCATCACATTATACTTTTAAAAGGTCCTACCAATTACAGAGGATGTAGAAGTCATCGAGACTGTTCAGCACCTTCATTAGCAAGCAGCAAAACAAGATAAGCCTTATTGACAACAGAGATAAATTTCTTCCTCTGCTCTCATTAGCCATGTCAGCTCCTTAGATTTGCAAGGTACATTTTAAGATGGGGAGAAAAAAAAATTAGTCTAGTGGGTAACATCCCAGTTTTGGCCTTGAGTTTAACCTATTTTCCACCAAAAAAAGCCAAAAAACAAAAGGTACATGCTTTTCCTGGATTGACTGACTGAGGAATGTGTGCATATTTCAGATTCCTGCAATGCCTGCAGCCTATGTAGCCATTCCAGAGGTGGACTGCTTCCTATCCAAAGTCTTGCAAACAATTCTGTCACAGCTGCACCCAGAAGAAGCTGTGAAGTCTGAGGACTTGTGTAAATGCTCTGATTTCCAGACTGTTATAACTCAATTAAGGTTAGTACTCTACTCACTAGCTGAATTATGCTTGACATGTTTGCACAAGCTTTATTAATCACAACTTTGTGAAAATCTTCTAAATGAGAAACTGACAGAATAAACTTTTGCATCACTATCGAGCATGAACCTTGTAGAGCAATCACAGTATCCAGGTTCTCAACAGCCAACCAACTGTGAACTGAAGTTCACAGTGAATGAAGAGTAAATAGTTAATAAGACTATCCAAACAAGGTCTTCTAATTTCTTATGTCAATATGGGAACTGTGAAAGATAAAGAAAATTCTAAAATGCCTCAGAATAGAAATGATATGCTATGAAAGTAGAGAGACATTATACATACTGAACTGATCCTATCTGTGTCAACAGAAGAAGTTCAGAAGTCTGAAAATGTCAACACTAATGAATTCCTGCTAGTCATGAGGAACTACAACGTACTAAGTTTAGAATGATTTTTGGAATGGAGACAATGCTGGACAACAAGTACAAGATAATTCACATTTCCTACTGACTTTGTTCCAATATACAGCAATGCCATTGCCTTGTGACTTTCATAGGGACTGATAATGAAAAACATGATATACAGATTTTTCATACAGAAGATCAAGAGGTGATTCTTTAGAGAGGTCCTTTCTGATAGACACTGGAAAGAATTCAAATTCAGAAAGGTAACTAAAGGATAACTCTGCAGGAACTATACAGCAATTCATTAAGCACAATATATGTCTGCTTATTTCAAATGAGCTAGTGGCTATGTGATTTACAAACAAGATGTGGTAAAATATTCAGAGCAGGGTCATTAAGACAAAGCTGTTATTTAATGCTTAATTTGAGTCTTCTGGTCTCAAGTAACCTGAGAATTTATGTGAATTCTTAGACTCTTATTCTCAAGGGTCTAAGAAGCTCAGAAATATTGAGAAACGTATCTGGGTTCATTCAACAAAGTATGTTCCAGAGAGGTATTTTGAATAGCCATTACTATTGATGCACCCTTGCATTCACTTTCCAGACTGGGAAAAATGCTGCATTAAATGATGTAACAGTGAACAAATGTGGAAATATAGGAAATACTGAGTTGCAGGAACAGAAAAGGAAGATTTTAATTTTTGAAACAGTTGGGCATTCAGGTGGTGGATTTTTCCCTTTTACCGATGTGTCTATCAGCTAAAGCTGCTTTTTTTCCCTTCTTTGTAAGAAATAGAAAAGCAATTCTATTTTACATTTCTAATAGTTCTCAAATTGTTATGAACATGGACAATCACCTTCCCACATCAGAGGTCAGCTAGATTAAAGGAAGTTTTATATAGGATGAAAAACCTCTGTCTGGTCTTGCTTGGTTACACACAAAGGTGACCAGAAAATAGCTTTCACCAATCAAGTAATCAGCAGCACAAAACAGAACTGGCATCCATCTCACTTTAAGCAAAAACTGATGAATTCCAAAATGCTGTAAAATGTATATTCAAACCCAAACCTATGATATCCATACAAAATGTATCTATGTAAGTATGAATATACTGAGGATGCGTAAATCAGACTTGTAACTGCAAAATCTATCAAAACCACTAAACTAATGAAGCTAGGTGAGGTGAAACAGTGAAAGATATCTTAGTAAAAGAAATCAGGGTAAAAATGGCAGTGAATAGCTCTGCCACTATGATCATAAATTACATTCAAGATAAACTCCACCTCTGGTTAAGAAGCGCCTCAAAAAGTCCGTGAGGTGGACTGTCAAACAGTGTTATTTTGTTCTTACAAGCTTTCGCTTTTAGAAGTTAATTTAGAGCTCAGATTATATGCTAAATTTCTATGGAAAAAGATCTCAACTATTCTTATCCATTCTAATTTCAATGCATAGCTTTTATGTTTAAGATCACTAAAATATATATAGTTAAGTAAAACTGCAAAGCAGAATTAATCTTGACATGAGTATCCAGGGCATAAAAGCAAGCATTTGAAAATCTTTTGGCAGCAAAAAATTAAGATTCTAATATTTTAATCTCTAGAATGCAGTAACTGAGTATTTGGTATATGTTGGCAAGAAATACCTAAATAAATTGCAAAAAAATTGTTTCTTTATGGGAAAATAGCTAAATTTGATGGGTCATTTCAAACCAGCAAAACACCACCAAAATAACAGATACTGCAGATAATTCATCTTTATTGTTGTTGTTTTTGGTTTGTTTTTTAATTTTTTGGGGGTCAAATTAATTTTTATCAGAATTAATTTACATGGAATGTCTGCAAGAGTAGTATGCTCAAATACACACTTTTTTCAATGTCTATCAGGCAGGAACTAAAGCAAACAACCATCTACAAGGTATTTGACAGGAGGGAGTGCAACAATTTTCTTTTTTCCCCATCCTAATTCACAGAATCATATAATGGCCTGGGTTGGAAGGGACCTTAACGATAATCTATTTCCAAACCCTCACTATGGACACGGATACCACCCACTAGATCAGGATGCTTGGGGCAATTTCTAACACAAGTTTTCGTTCATCTCCTTTAGACAGTCATTAATCTTGCTGTGTATGGTAAACACCACTATAGGCTTAGCAGATCTCAAATGTGGTAAGCCAACATAAGTAATACTGTATGGAAAAAGTACTCATTACCATTCTCACACTGGCATTGTATTCTTGAGGGAAAAATAGTGATTCATTAATAACTCCTGCAGGATGTCCTACAGAAAAGGTCACAAAGGTAAAGATGTCATAATTTTGGGTTTCCAAGAATATTTTGATTAATTCAGCAGAACAATTGTTAAATACCAATGTGTAGAGGTAGGACAAAGCTTAAAACCAAATGCATTTCTAATATGCATCTAAAGGTGGCAGCAAATGTTTGTTCTTTATTATAGGGCCAGCGTTAATTTCCAAAGAGCTTCGATAGCTGTATCTCAACGTTCTATCCAGAAATGAGAGTAAAATGCATCCTCAATGTCAGTTTAATGCTATGTCAAGAATCAAGATGTTCCAATGAACGCAACCTTTAAGGGATGAAATTTCTGCACACCAGCCATCTCCAACTTTGCTTTGTATAAGTAATACAACCTGACTAACACAGCCACTGACTAATAACACAAAGATACTCCAAATTACACACATTCCACTATCAGAACCTGTATGTTATAAATTTACACAAGGGGAAAAAACAGTCAAAAAAAGCCCTCTAGCCCCAAAACCTGCCTTTCTTCTCCACCATAACATCCAGAATGCATGTAAGCTACGGAGAGGGCTCACCTAAATTCTAAACAAAAGACAAACCTGAAATATTTTGCATAAGACACTAGTAGGAGGAATCTTGTTACAGTCTGCCTAAACTTGAATTTGTTCTTTGTTCTCAGATTAGCACCCACACCTTCAGTCAGTTCTCATTATTGCTGCAAGTACTGATATCATTAATCAAGATACAGAGAACAGTCTAGCCTATTTAACTCTGCAGACTACAATTACATGACATGCAAATGGAAATAAAGTAAAAAATTATTCTGCAGAAGGAGAGTCAGTGGCAGGGCTCTGGTCTACAGGGGGAAGTGTGTGTGTGTGTCTGTGTGTGAGAGAGAAAGGAGGTAAAAGGAGGAAGGCCATGAAGAGGGTCGGGAGTTCCACAGGAAAACCCTTATTTACTTAAAGCTAAGATCCTAAGCACTTCCTGCAGAAACAGGAGCAACATGAATTTCACTTTCTTCACTCTTATCCTTTAGGAAGGAATAAGCTTCAATAAGTTAAGTAGGCTTGTAAACAAGCCCTTCAAGTTCTTTCATCTTCAGTTCCACTTAGGAAAAACTGTTCTTCAGTGGCAATTTTTTAAAATCTGCGTTAGTTACAAGATATACATTGCACATATGATGGGCATATCTATATAATTACTTAAAAAAAACATGTGGGTGCATTAATATATTAATTTTTTTTTTTGTTTTGTAGAGTATTAGACATTAAACTGCCCAACCATCCAAAAGAAAAAAGTATTACTTTTCACATCCCCAGAAAGTTCACAAGAACATCACTTAAAATGTTATGCTGCCTTAGCTGAGGGGATGAAATGACAAGCCTCATCTTGAAATCTGACGGCACTAAGAGTTAAGTATGATTCAAATATACTGTTTTGACTAGTTAGCAAAATACACCAACATAACAGCAACAACAAAATAACCCAAGTTGTAAATTCTCAACTGGATATAACAAATTTCAAACTATATTCTCAGGTCTCTATGTTCTTTGGTTTGCTTAGACATATTTGGACCTTACTTTTTCTAGTCATATGAATTTGAGCTTGACAATACATTTCAACATATATTCCAGAAAATAATTCTTGCTATTTCAGCTTTTGGACTAAATGGGTTTTGATACAAACAGCTGGCTCAGTGAGGCTGACACACAGCAAGTCACTGAAATTTAGGGTCAACTATTACTTGGTTTGCAGGTTCTGTCAAATTTAAACCTACCCACAGGAAGCGTATCACCCAGTGTGAGGAAAAAGTTGAGAGCTGAAGAACAGCAGAAGCACTGTATCCATGAGGAGACTTATTAGCTCCCATACAGTATTTATATGCAGCACTGTGTGTGTACATGCACAGACCAGATTTGTGCCCAGTCAGAATGACATGCAGGGAATATGGAAATGGTCACCATCTGCTATTGAGGATTACTGAATACTCCCACTTTATCTAGGAAGTTGTCAAAGGAGAAGGTGGGTAGGCTTCATGGGACATGGCAGGGTCTAGTGTGTGTTGAAAAAGTAGAAGTTAAGCATATATTTATGAATCTCAGTAGTATTTTTTTTCCACTGTGATGACACTTGTTTAGGATAAAGTTAATACTGGGGCAACTGAATCAGGAACTCGATTTTGGACAGGTCAAGCTTAGGAAAGTAATACAAGTTCAAAGGCGAAATGTGCTGTGGTTTATTAATAACAACTTATTTGCAGGAAGGATGGAAGTGAGAAACATTAGCAATCAGATAACCAACGTGAGACTTCACTAATGAAATAGAAAAATTGTACAGTATATCTTCACCCATTAATGCAGCTCCCTCCTCACCACCACACCAAGAGCAAAGGAAATCCTATTAATGTGAAAAAGCATAGAATGAGAGAAGACACAAGAAATTCTGCACATTTTTTTCTTCATTTGAAAAGACACTAAAAGAAAACTATTTATTGACATGATTATCTGTATCTGTTATCAGTTTCAGTAGCTAAAATTAAAGGAATGACAAGGTAACAAGGGTGTGATGTGGTGCTTGGTGCAGAAAAGCTGAAGCCTAGAAGTTTACTGCTAAGTTAGCATATTCAGACCCATGATTTCAAGATGTCATTAGGCTGCAAGCTTATCTGAACAGAGAATAAATCACATGCAGACCATTTCACGTCCAACTGCAAAGTATTAAGCTTTGATTCACTTACCTCCCATAATTTTAGACTGGCAGTTGATAAATTCTGGCTTCCTGTCTGTAAGGTATCGCTGACAAGTGTGATGTAGAACCTGAAAGAATGTGCATTTTTCTGAAGCTGTGTTTGCTACCCATTGGTCAAATGCATTTTCAAATAGTAAATCAAATTCTGGGGAATCCTAGAAGAAAAAAAAATAGACTGTTGTTATTCCAGTTTTAAAAATTATTTTGAGAAAGGTATTTTCTAAAATGTACTGTGTTGCAAAAAGTAGAAAGGTCATGCAACTAATAATCATCCTGGTATTACTGCATATTTTTGAATGAAAAAGACCAAACAGGAAGGAAGGTTTTTTTTACTGTTATTTTTAGTGAGGAATAGTCAGCTTTGACAAAAAAAATCTTAGATATTTTGACACAAATAATTTAGATCAAAACATTAAAAGCCAAATTCTCATAAGAAACCATTGCTATCTTCAGATATATAGTTATTTGTGCCTTCTATATTATTCAAGCATTTATATCTCTCAATAGAAAATCTATGGTCACACTATTTTATAGAAGATGTGGCTCTGCTCTCCATGCTCAACCAAACAAATAAGCTAAGTCCTAAGCAAATAATAAGTCATAGTTATTGTATTTAATACATTTTTGTGAAGTGTTGCAAAGGACTCAGGAAAACATGAGCAAAAGGCCACTCCCAGAACAAATCACAGTGCAGCTCCAATTCAGATTTGGCTGCCAAAATAAAAGGATTTTATGCAAGAAGTCATGCTTTATATTTCATATTTGCGAACCTTTGTTTTGCAATGTAATCTAGTAAATGCTTTTTTCCAGCTTATGACACTAGGAGTTTACAGGGAGACAAGTTTGAAAGAAACATTTCTAAGCTTAAGAGCTTGGTGGGACTTTCAAACTGTTATGTACCTAGCTGCATAGCAGCTGCTGTAAAAGGACCTAAAATTCTTATCCCCTATATATTTGTCATTTCGCTTTTTTTCATAGTTCTTTTACCCACAGAAAATATAATTCCACTCCTTAGGCATAGGGCAGTGGCCAAGGGCTTCTTTTTTATACCAAATTTTAGGTAGTAACTAGACTTGGTGCTAGGCACTTAAGAACTAACTAAGACTTGGGTAGAGACAGAATTTGGTGCACCACAGTAAAGACACTTAGGTGGCTGATCAGAGTTGAACTTTGAAGGAACCAAGGGAGTTAAGTCACAAAAATATTTCGCTATAAAAAGAACACTAAATCACTTTGTGAGCACATAGTAGGAGCTGCATTTTTAACTTCTAAGTATGTTGTTTTAGTACCAGAGAATTGTATTCATAAGCCTAACACATATTACTACAACTTTGTCTTGAGATAGCTCAAGGTGAGCTGCATAGCCCAAATTAAAGGGATAATTGCACAACTATTTAATATAGGGTTGATTTTTTTTTTTTTTTGTAGTCTTTTGCTTAAATCAGTGTTCATTTGCCATTTGCAGCTAAAGGACATTACCACATTTTCTAGCATAAGATAAGAAATGCCAAAATATCTGAGGAAAGGACTATCCTAGAAAAAATGCAGGATTCACAAGATTTCACAAACTTGAATCTCAGCAACCTCTTCTATACTTACTTCTACCTATTACTCTATCTCACAGCACAGCTGCATGCTAAAGTAGACCCCAAGCGGCTTAAAGCTGAAGCAAACAAACTCTTAATTTGCTCTTCCCAAAGAAAAGAGAAAGCAATAAGGAAAGTATGGAAAGACAAGAAGAAAAAATCCATATGACTGAGCTTTAGCCTCCTCCCATGTTTCCCATTAAGATTTACTTCACATATTCCACTTATTTCTTTTTTGAGAACTTGCACTTAAACCTGTATCTTATATTTCCAGATGCCTTTTGAATAGAAAGAATGCCTGGTTTATAAATCGGTTACATAACAACTCAATTTTCATTTTCTAGGAAACTGTTCAAACTCACCCGATTAGGGTCTATACCATTGACCTGGCGAAGCTGCTCGAGCATCCACTGCGTTCTCCTGACAAACGATGTGGAGCCTTCAAATTGCTTCACCTTTGTAATAGATGCTTGAGCTGGTTTCTTGTTCGTCACTGAACATATAGAAAAACATATACCTGAAATGGGCTTTGTGATTCAGGAACATGCTGTTTACTTCACTTATCGGTAGCTGTTTTGCTGGTGTATTTTCTACAGTGTCCCACAAAGCAAATACATGTAACCCATTCTGACAGCAGAATGCATTATCTTTCCAGGATAATGTACTGAAAAGCATATTCCTTATTGTCAGAATGGTGGTATGATGCCAAACAAGCTGCTTAGTACTCAAAATTTGATATATTTTAGCCGTTATCAACTTAAGTTACCAAAATCCGGTAAAAATCCCCCTAACTACAACAAAGGTCTTTCCATTTCATTCTTACAATTGCAGAATCACAGAATGGCCTGGGTTTGAAGGGACCTTAAAGATCATCAAGTTCTTATCTCCCTGCCATGGTCAGGGACACTTGTCACTAGACCAGGTTGTTCAGATCTCCAGTCGCTCTGTCCTAAACATTTCCAGAGACACGGCATCAACCGTCTTTCTGGGCAACCCGTCCCAGTGCCTCACCACCCTCCTAGTAAAGACATTTTTTCCTAATATATAACCTATATCTACTCTCTTTCAGTGTGAAGCCATTTCCCCTTCTCCTATCACTACATGCTCTTGGTAAAAAGTCCCTCTCCAGATTTCTTGGAGGCTCTCAGGTACTGGAAGGCTGCAATTCAGTCACTCCAAAGCCTTCTCTTCAGGCTGAAAAAACCCAATTCTCTCAGACTTTCTTCATAGGAGAGGTGCACCACCAATTACCTTACTGTTCTCTTTTCCCCATGCTAATTTGTTTAAGTTTCTCCTATTCAGCACTGAGTATTAATAATTTCTTTCTTATCTTCTCAATTTAGGAAAACAGAGAAGGGAAAAAACCAACCATATGACCATGTAAGTATATGCATCTTATTAAAAAAACCTGTTACTTTAAACTGAATTTCATATTGCTGATTGAAAAAAAAAAAGTATTTTTCCAGTTTTTTCACAACATGGTACATGTAGGTCATGCTTGCATAACACCACCACCATTTGCGACATTTGATTTCCAGCCAAGAGACATAGGTATATGCACTTACTACACTGAAAATCCATCAAGTCAGACAATAGTCTGTGAAAAACATAGGCGCAAGAATTAAGGAACTAAAGTTTGACACTTTTCCTTCCAAATATTAGGTACCACAAACAATATCTATGAATAAGAATGATATTACTTAATATAAACAAAATGTATGTTAAAAACCACAAAAAAGAAACTGCTCTGGTTTTGGAAAAGAAATAAAAGGAAATATAATGTTCAAATTAGTGCATCATTAAGTCAGAATCAGGTTTTCAAAGATACTTAATAAGGATAACTTTTCAACAGCAGGAAAATTGACTTCCTGCGTTAGATGTTTTCTCTAAACAAATATTCTTTTAATCAGTACAACTCCATGGAAATTTTATAAGCAGCTTTAGACACTTTCTGTAGTCAAATGCATATTTTATTTGCATGTTGCTCTATGTTAAGTCAGTCCCAAACGCATTTCCACTTTCCGTGAAGAAATAATTAGTATGATCATTGTATTGCATAATCTACTAAAGCTGGTGTGTCATCCTTTTTTTTTTTTTCCTACCTAAACTCTCTCCAAAAATAATTTTACCTATATAGTCTGCCAAATAAGAGTATTATTGGAAAAGTTTCTTTTCTCTGCTTTTAGATTCTGGCAGTTAAAGACAGCTTCTAAAATAATCAAGACTTAAACTGCAAGATTGCTTATTTTTGTGCACCCCGTTTGCCCAAATAACCAGGAAAAGTAACAGGCTTCTCACTCTGAAAATACATGCTGCATGCACTTCTGCACCCAGAGACATAGTTAAATATTATGTAAATACTGATGTAATACCTTATCATTCTTTGAAGTCAAAAAATTAATATCAATTCTTAGGATGAAAATTTTAAAACCCACAGATCAGTGTCTTGTTGTTAAATGTACTTTGGAATACATTAGCAAAGCAGATTAATATGAAAAGCTCTTTTCAGTATCTCATATTTAGATGTTTTCAGTTCTGAGGGTGTCTGTGAAAGTCCAAACACCCTTACGAGAACTAAACTTGATAAACAGAAAATTCATTCCAAGGAAATTTTAGTGCGGAAAAAGAAAAAAAAAGATACTAGCATTCCACAAGGGAGATAATTGTTTTTAAGAAGCTACCTTGGAATAGAAAGTACAGCTGGATTCAGTATATTGATCAGCCTATTGATAGGAATGTAGTAAGCAAATTGCCAAAAATCTCACTGACAGTGGAAGCACTGAGAGCCAAACTGGTGCATGGTGAAGTACGTGATTTAGAATCCTACATCAAATGCTACAGAACACAGAAGATCAGTGTAGTATCAGAAAGGCAGTACCAAAATTAGACCAAATGACTCCTGAAAATCAAAGACTGCTATTACTAAGAAGAGAGATTACTATTAAAGATCTATTACTTCCTCCATGGCCCATGCATGCAAATGTAACAATCCCAATAAAGCAGGCGTGTCAGGAAACCTATCTATACCTACAGGGTATTTATAGGTTCTGTTTCTACTTCAAACCTACACAGTAGTGAGTGTGAAACAAACTTAAAAATGGTACAGGTTTATGTGCCTATCTTCCCTAAATTTACTCTTCGTATGTATTCAAACACTTTACAGCAATCTACTAGACCAAGTTTCACATACCTTCTACAAATCAGTACTAACTGAAGGCTATTTAATATTGGCTCAACTTTTATGGCCTGTGGGTTATTGTCTTTCCATGCAAAATGGACACTGATCTACTGCTAAATGAGCTATTTATTAAAAAGAAAAAATTGTGCATACTATATGTAAGTCACACATGTAATTAACACTACCAGCTCTGCAAAACAAAGGGTTTGACACCAGGAAGCACTAGATGGATTGTGTAATCAAACACTTGTTTTTCCCCTCAAAGTCTCATGGGTAAGCAATCATGAAATGTATAGCCTTAAACTTTAATACAGCAAACTTTTTATTGTTCTGAAGGTTTAAACATGACATGCATTCAAGTGCTCTTGAAAACAGGGAGCATTGATTTTTCAAGGTGAAAATATCAAATTTTACAGATGATATTTAGATACTAAATGTCGAATCTCAGCATATCCAGAAACTGGTTTGTTTGACATATCCAAAATCTATTTCTCCAAACTTCTCTATATAGGACTTTTAATAATCAATAAACAGCAGCTTTGTCTTTGGAGCCATTAGTACTCTGCACTGCAGTGAAAGATTCACATTACATTTCCAAACTTCATCACCTCCCAAAAATGCCTGTTAGTGATGAAAAGCATCTTGATTAGATGATTGTTTCTGTATCATCCAACACATAACGCCAGGAGAGGCCAAGAGGGCTACTCTCCTATGGAGGAACCTATAAGGACCTTGAGTATGTCATCACCTTAGGCAGAAATTCAGTCTTAAGCTACATGGTGCAATACCTTCAAGAAAACAGCAGCTCCTCCTTTACATCTTGTACTCATGATTACTGCACACAGCCAAACAGATCTAGTTGCATTTCACCTTTCATGTCTTAGTATTTTAGGAAACAGCCAGCATTTCTATAGCATTCAAAAAACCAGCTACACACAAACCCACCAAACATGCTCTAAAACAATCACTTAGTCCATGACAGCTTGATAGTAATATGGCAGTCACTGTAACTCTGAGAAACCCTTTGGCAGCTGGGAAAACCATCCTCACTAGCTGCTCATTATATTGCTTAAAAAACTAGAGCATTTCACCAGCCACTGAGTGGGAGTTATCTTGCAAACACGTAAAAAGTATTTTCGAAAAAAATGAAAAAATGTGGAAGCAATTACATATATCTAGATACAGTCTCTCTCTGACAAATCATTTAGGCACTTTTGCTAAGATCTTACATAATCATTATCTATCTCAATAAAAGCCAATATTTAAGTTATGCTTAAATTTTAAGTGGGTTTTTTGTTTGCCTCGCCTTTTTTAAAAACTGTAACACTATGCCTTCAAAATAAAAAGCTGTAGCTGTGTGGACAGAATACATTTCTTTGGAACTCTTCGATAAATGGTAGGCTCATATCGCATTTCTACATGTTGTACACGGAAATAAGATTTCTTCTTTTTAAGCAACATCGTTATTGGTGAAGCAAGAAAATTTGTGAGAAATCAGCTACAGCAATTTATGATGGAAGACATTGTGAGGTTTGGTGACTTTTTTGTATCTTTGTCCAGTCGTTCTGCAATCTTGTCTCAGAGGATAAAGCACAAGTAACTTGTAAAATGCCCCAGAAGTTTGAGAAAGAAATATTTTTTGGGTTTTCTTGCAAATGTCGAAGTACAAAGCCTCAAAGAAAAGATACTAAGATATCTATGAGGGCTGGCCCCCATTTGCTATTCTCACCTATGTAACTCCAGAGCAAAAGGCAAGAAAAGATGATCTATCTCTATTCCTCCAGCATAAGAAGCAATTCCTTCTGTCAGTAAGACAACCTTACAATTGTTTTTCCCCCATTTCAAAATCTTATCCTCCCTATTTTCTTCCCAAAGCAAGGAAATGGAGACTAGGCAAGGGAAAGGACACTAATATATCTCCCTAATCCTTACGACAGAAGTTTTTATTACTCTGTTCTGCAAGGCTACAAGGTAGTTCAAGCTACTACTGTGTTATTTCTATTGGTTTTCCCCCCCTCCACGCAGCCCCCCGAATGAATCCGACTAGCCCAGAGATATGGGGCTGTGAGGGGAGGAAATAGCATGGAGAGGGAAAGGTAATCAGAAGAGGCTCCTTACCCCAGGGTGTTGGAACAGCTCTCTTTATTCTGTGGTGTCCATGGAGAGTGGGGCAAAAGAGGAAGAGCAGGAAGTTTCAGGGGTCTATATAGGTTTTGGACAGGGTGGGCACTCCTGGCTCCCCGCCAACCCCATTGGGGCAGGAAGGAGGATCCAGGGGTTATCATGATCAGAGCCACAGAGGCCCTAGGAAAGGGGGGACAAAAGGGTGTCCAGGAGCTCACCGTAACACTACTGTTCAGGTCACATGGTCCCCAAAGTATGGTCCTGGCAAGCAACTTCAGATTTTCCTACAGTAACTTCCCGACAATAAGAAAAAAGAAGCTGAGAATTAAGATAGAGCAAACAGGTGCATTCTGACTTATTTAGGTCATGAGGAGTAAGATCCAGATATTCATGAAACTGTCTTAGTTTTATCATGAACTGATATTCATGATACCATCTGAATTTTAGGAAAACTGTTTCTAGTCTGCTTTACATGATGGTTGTGAGCTTTGCTACCTATCAATTCTGGCTTTGAGTTTGAGCACCAAAACTTGCAGTGTTTCATGTTTTCTCAGAACAGTTTCAGCTAATACTGACTTAATGTGCAGTCTGAATTAATTCTAGAACCTTGAGCCTTCCTGCTGCAATTGTCCAACTATTACCTCCTGCACACCCACCACACTTCTTAGACCTCAAGTATCTATAATACAAAGGGATGTTCTGAGAAGACTGTGGCAAAAAGAATGAAGACTTACGTTGCTACTTCCAGGATTAACGTTTTTTTAGGTACAGAGAAAAGAAAAGATGTGTTTGCAGCAAAAGACAGCTAACCTCACTGAAAATAAACAAAATCAGCTAAAACTGGAGCAGGTTTAAATTCCCACTTGGTGGTCCAGTCTTGCCAGGTGTCAAAATGTTCATAAGTTGAGGACTGACTTCTCAGAATGGTATCTCCTATTTTTGACCATATTTCCTCTTTCCGTGATTTGACAGTGCTGCTTTCTCACCATCTGGGATCTAAGGAGCTGAAAGCAGGGACAAGCAGCACAGTCCCACCTTCTCCACTTGCCAAATAGGACATGAGGATGTAAATGGCCTTAAATACACAGCAGTGAAACCAAACATTAATTCCTTCTGTTTCTTTAGGCACAGCATAATGTTTTGACATCAAACTGGAAGAAAGAGAAGCTTTCAGATACAAAAGAGGCAAGCTACTCCTAAGTCTAAACACATACTGGTTTTCCCACAGCCCCTGCCACTAGTTCAGATAACAATACGCATCATTTGTCTGCTTAAATCCCTTCTACTGCATCACTGCCCGTAAGAAGTTGCCAACCTCATGCTTCAGGATAAAAATGTATGAAATGCTTCTCTCTTAATTAACATATATTCATACAATGTTTGAAATGAAGTTTTATGTAAGCAATAAATTTTCTTTCTATATGCAAGCTATCTATATCAATACAAGAAAAATCAAGTACTAAAAAAATATTGGTTAACCGGGTTAAGATATTTGCTGTATCTTCCCAAGATAAAGGACTAGATAAAAAAGTGTTCTGGTGAATTTAAATTTTAAAAAAAATTATTGCTTTGAGTTGCAATGAAGAAATACTTTGTTTTGGTTCATGCGTATGACACCATGAAGTGTTATAACCCTGAAGTGAGTCTGTATGCTTTCCAACAGGACTGCATTAATAAAAAAATGCTACTTAGAGGCAAAATGCCTTGTCTTTTGTTTTTCCCTTCAGAGATTTTTATTTTTCAAAGAACAATGTAAATACTTGTCCTTAAAAGACTTTATGACTATTCAAACACCTGAATCCCCCATCATCCATATCCATTACTCATTTCTATTACTCATCCTTCATTTCTATCCAAATTTTATTATTTAAATACTACAGCAATATAGTTTAAGTTACTGCTATCAAGGCAGACTTCATTTTGTCTCCAGAGAGAAAGCTTCTGCTTAACTGCAAATATCTGCAAAGGAATCTTATTAAACACATTTTCACTTCCAGAATGATGACTGAACTTCCAGGTTTTGTTTGAATTGCCTTTTACTACTTTATATTGCAAAGCAGCCAACTTTCAAACCTTTCCCACCTCCTTTTTCCTGAGCACAGTCAGCTGCATTTGAGTACTCAAGATATTTCTAGTCAAAACCAGCAGATTTATTGTGTGTATGTTTTTAGTTAAAACCTAGTTGAGAGGACACCATGGTGCTCAAGCAGATTTACCAAAGCAGGGTCACTGTAGGGAAAAATAACAGACATTCCAGCCAGTTCCCAGGGAAGAATGATGAATTTCTCACAACCCAGACACCAAAATCTTCATCAGGGACCACTCAATTAGAATAGAGCTCCAGCTGATCCTGACCTAGAGCATTTCAGACTAGTAGTTCACATTGTCCTGGCATGATAGAGCCTTGTCTCTTAACTGGAGAGTATTTGGTGATTGAGAATTTCAGTTCACTCTATTTTTTTGGATCACTTATACCTTCATTCTTCTTTGCTCTCCTTTCCTTAAAAGGAAGGCAGCATTCTACACAGACTTTGCTGAACAGCAAGCATACTTTAAAATCACCTTGTAAGCATGCATGCACACTGCAGAAAATCTCACTTCAATTTAGCTTAGAAATCAAGGCTGAAGACACAGACCATAGTGAATACATGTGTGGGCTGTCCTTTTATCACATTCTGGTCACTTCAGAACCTGAAACTGTGAGGAACCAATTAAAATCAATACCACAAAAGTACTTGTGAACTGAAGCAGAATTTGGCATAATTCCCATGCAAGTTAACAGATGTGCATCCTTAGCAGAGAGTACACTAGGAATTACCTCACCAGCCTGAAAACAATGTTTGAACTTCACAGCAAGTGTCCTGAGAGGCAGGAAGAGGCTCTGGAAAATTAAAACTTGAATTTGTTACTCAGTAACTCACACAACGAGCATGTATTTAATAAATAGTGCTTCATTTCTAAGCTTGCTCAGGTGACTTGAGAGGCTTCAAGTTCTGAAACAAACTGGCCAACAACTTTTAAGATCCTACATTCTATGTGAATCCTGATGTAACAGGATAGAGGGTATACTGGAGCTTTTAAAGTTACCTAGAAAACTGTGTTTTTCTTGATTTTGCACTGAATCAATGACCTAAATTTTGCTGTACAATGGCCTCAGTCAGAACAGCCGTGGGCGAATTATTCCATACACTTGTAACTCAAACTGTCCAAGAGAATTCTAGAGAACCCTTCATGTGCACACATGGTATGAAAACATCTGAATCTCAATACAGACAACTAAAAAAGCCTGTCAGACTTCACCCACTTAAAGCTACGAAGAAATTGAAACACGCGCATGAACACATCCCCAAACCAATAAACACCCTAGAAATGTGTCAGTGGGGAGGTACCTAAAGGTACAGCTGAAATGTGATATAAAGCCAAAAGAGAAAATAAATATCAGTTTTAAAGTTTTAAAACATTTTAAAGTTTTATTTTGGGCTCCAGGTCAATACTGAAGTGTTATTCAACAAGTTTGTGTGGATGGAACGAATTTTGTCCATCATCTGTAAATGCCAACAATACAGCTCAATAAAAAATAAATAAAACAATAAAACAGAAAAACCCAATCTGAAACAAAAACTGTCATGAAGCCAGAAATAAACCCATGTCTGTTAAAAGCACTACTGCCGTTTTTTTTTGTTTTGAAGTACCTGAACCATAGGATTTTATCTGCCCAAGTAGATATGTATGAATTATTTGAAAGTATGTGTTTTGCCTGACTCTCTTGGACCAATTTCTTACCAGAAAGCAGCCAGTGAAAGTATAAATTAGTTGACAGTACACAAAAGATAAGGTAAAGGAAACTTATACTGAGGGAAGTATACTTTTTTTAAAGCAATATCCATTAGTGTTCCTAGACACAGTACACTAATAACAGGCCTTGAGGGGGAAAATCCAATTATTCTCTTTTGCAGATTTTGTGTATTAGTAATACATTTATATTTATAGCCAAATTAAAAACAGGTGGAAGGAAAAAAGAAGAGTTCCTCAGATCCGGATTTCTCCTACATTTGAAAGGTTACGACTAAAGATATTCTGAAGCAGATAAATGCAACAGTTTGAAAGACTGTGAAAAGAGAAAAAAGAACACCCAAAGAACAGGCATGAAACATACAGAAAGTCTGGATCAGGGAGATCTATAATCTTAAATATTTAGTAGTTTCACTATCTAGGACACTCAGCATTTTGAACTTGAGACATCAGACATGACCCTTTAGCTTCCAGCCATGCTGTGAATGTTGGTACAAGATCTATAATGGATGGAGCTGCCTTCTGTCTTGGTGGGTGGTTCTACAGACACCATTAGTAGTACTGCAGTCAAATTTTAAAAAAGCTCAACCATATATCAGGAGAGGAAAAATACAATGCTCCAATAATGCAAAAAAGTCCAAAACCTTATTAGCATCTGGAGGACAGATAATTCTCCAAAAAGAAAAAGATCGTAAGAACACAGCCTGGGTATGAAGAAATCCAGAAAAATTGTCAACAATCTGAACATAGAGAGAACTGATACTACAAGCAACACTATAATGTCTTGAAGGCTTGTTCCCACTTTTGTCACTATGCATTCATGCAAAATGGAGCGAGAGTGGTGTACTTTGCAGTGCTCATTATATCTCCCTGTACTTAACCCTTCTAACTGATTTTCAGCTTTCCTACAGTAGAAATTGAGGGGCAGACCAGCACATGATAAGGCAAATTTGGCCTGGCAAGACTGTGAAAATGTGAAAAAGCCCAAAAAAAATATTGGCAGGTTTTCTAAAACTATATATCTTAATTTATGAACTCTAAACACAAGCAGACTGAAAGACAAGCGCAACCTGAAAAATGAAATTTGATGTTGCAGCTTTTTTGTCTTATGACATTTTATCATCAACATTATCGTTCAGTGGGGCTACTTAATTGCAAAAGATAGTACTTCCAAACAAAGAACTTCCTTTCCTATGGGGATTTTTTTCCTTTCTTCTCCAGAATTGACAGGCAGCCCTCACCCCAGGCAATGAATTACTCCAGCCCATGGTCCTCTCAGCTCTTCCCCTCACCTCGCAGCCCACCTCTGCTATACAAATTACTGCCTACAAGGACAGTGGAAGCTGTGCTACACTGGTACATGACTCTATTCCCATCTAAGTGAGGGATATTGGATCTACTCAGGTATTCATAAATTCCTTTACAAGCATCAATTTACTGCTGTAATGTAGGACATTAATGTAATGAGCTATCGATATTCTGTCTTCTAGTGTCAGTTTTATGTAACACATAAATTTTTCCCTCACAAATATTTTACTTTAGAATTACTTAATTATTGAAAGCTCCAGGTCTAACACTTAAAATCAGTCCAATTCTGTAATGCCAAACATAGTGTTTAAGAGCCTTGCACTGCGCAGATTTGCAAATTAAATTTGATTTGCAATTTTCAATTTAAGTAATTTTTCCATAAGCTTATAGTGAGAGTTTGAATGAACTCTAAAAATACACAGAAATTAAACACTGCTCTGTGTGAATAACAGAAATAACTCTGTTATTCAACTTAACTGCCCTCTTGCTGTCAGCATTTACTTCTGATCAAGTTCTATATTCTAAACATTTATGTCACTCATTTTTACTGTGCTGACCACTCTGTAAAAACTGCAAGCACTTTAAGGGAGGGGAATAAAGTAAAAGAAAAAATCCACAGTATTTCTACCAGACTATACATTTTTTCTTTTCCCTCCATTCAAAATTAAACTTATATAAAGAAATGGAAGAATCTCCAAACACAAGGACTAACAACTGGATTTTCAACATACACAAAACAATTGCTATTTTTCTTGTATGAATTGTATTACTATGCAACTTACATGCATTTTTGTATTTGAAGTTGTCTTTGTAAAAAGGGGTTTTTTGTCAGTTGGGTATGACTTCTTGGGAATATTTTTTTTTATTCTCTGCTTCATATACCTCTAATACAGAAAATTCCATCCAGAAAGAAAAGGTCCTCTGTCTCTTCTAAAGTTTTATGCATAGTAGAGCATTTGCTCGATTTTTCTATCCTCTAATACACAGTATTAATATAATCTATTATTCTAAGCCTCATAGCTTGTAAATTTGCTGCTAATAGCTTCTTCCCATTGCACAGTTACAGTCAAGAATCACCATGACTGTTGGCTTGTCTGCTGCCTATCCATGAAGGCTATCCCATAATTAACGTTAGAATCATCCATAAATACTCATTGATAAAACTAGACAAATGGTGTGGCAAGGAAGAAAATCTGTCATCTTGACTCTAAATTGTTTGGTTTAAATGTATCAATGTGTTTTTCAAGGGCTTGGAACTACACTAAAATTTGCTATGATGAACAGAATGGCTTTAACTTGAGCTACCAAGTAGTAGTAGTAGTAGTAGCAATAATACTACCACAGGTTTTTCAGTTTCCTTAAGCCATTATTCTTTGTGAAATAAAATTCTTTCTAAGCTTGCCAAAAGTCTTGAACATATAAAACCTCTATAGTGGTAGCTTCTGAGACCAGCAGCTAGCCATGTTCCCCTCAAAAGACAACAACTGGCCTTTTCAAAATAAAAAAGTCCAATTTAAAAATTTATTATAAAAATTTAAATGAAAATACAGTTGCATTACTGAAATTATTAATAGCTGCAGACAAAACATGAGACTGTGTCCTGAGTAATATCTTTGCATAGCAAATCAGTATCACTGCAACACATGCATTCATATTCAGCTTTGGCAATTAGAAAGTAAATTCTGAATTCAGAAGTTACATCAAAGCACTTCTCTTAAGACACTCCATGAACTATTTCTGCTTATTCTACATGAATTAAGGATATATTTCAGAAGATACTGCAAAATTTTACTGCATTCTATGCTTCTTTGTTGTCAATCTCTATACTAGAGCAATATTTGCAAGTGTACAAATTTATAAAGTTAATTATTGCCTAAGATTTTTATATTCTTCCAATAGTCTAAAAATAACTTTTCCAATGACACCACCATAAAGTAAATTGACACTACTTTCTTGACCTCCTATTAGTAATGCTATTATGTATTTTCACTGCAGATTAGTAATTTCCTGGTATATCAATTAATGATACAGTTGTTAAGTCATTGTAAGGAAAAGTTTACTGTCTAATGTCCTTTGAAATGACATTTGCCATGTGATCAAACAATCAACTAAGAACTAAAGTCATAACATTCAGAATGTAATTTGCATGTATTGACTTCTGAGCTTAAAAGCATTAAGAAAGAAAAAGGTACACATAGATCAACGGCACACATAGCTACTCTTTAAGCTTAACATTCAAAAATCATATGATGAGAGCTGACCAACAAAAAAGGGTCAAAACTTCCTGAAGAAAATAATTTTCCTTTAAAATTGTACATTTTGTCAATTAGATTAAGCTTCAACAACTTTGTCCAGTGATTTACATTACAAACTTGATCCCTCAAAAGTATTCATTTTAGTGAATAACACTTTTGTAATTCCACACAAAAATATGATACTGTCATCTCAGATTTAAAAAAATTAAATACTGTGGAATTGTAAGTTTCCGGTGTATCATTATCAACACATCAAAAGTAAAACTGAATTAACTAGAGATACTATATTTAGTGAGAACTTTAGCATTTACTGAAGACAGAAGACATGAAGTCCCTCTGACAGACTACAATATGTTATGCGATCTGTCCAGCTGGTCGACAGGCTGTCAAGAGGTGCAAGTCCCAGTCCAATCCGAATTTACACACATGGCCTTTATACCCACTCATCAACTGATGATGCAATCAATACCAATCCTTTCATGTCTGTCTATACCAAGGATTTAAGATTGGATGTTTTATGGATTAAAGAAGCAAAAGAACAGTGAAGTTCAGCCAAAGCAAGAAGAGAAGTAACTTCAGCGTCACAAGCGGTTCCAGTGAATGTTGTTTAAGATTTATAAAGAACCCTCAAATTTATAAAAAATAAGTCCTGGAGAACAGTGTAACAGTTAAATAAATGTAAGCATTACAAGCAATCTATTTCTAGTTTTTAATGCCTAAATGCCACTTAAAGAGTTGAACCAGGACTTACTTCAGAGAATAGTGACTTACGTAAAAGCCAAAGAATGGCTAGTCTTACTAAACACGTTTTAGACTCCTCTGCTCTCTCCCTTACCCCAGCCATCTCAATTTAGATGAGTTTGATTTTTTTTTTTGCATTTTTAGCCAGGATACGTATTTTTGAAGTTATGCCAAAAATTAAGAAAAATGCGTATCTTATCTTGAAACATACCATTTTTTATATTCTAAGTATAACACCGTCTTAC
The DNA here is from genome assembly GCF_048771995.1 of Taeniopygia guttata. Classification (NCBI taxonomy): domain Eukaryota; kingdom Metazoa; phylum Chordata; class Aves; order Passeriformes; family Estrildidae; genus Taeniopygia; species Taeniopygia guttata. The sequence goes on from NC_133030.1 coordinate 36,103,549, forward strand.
ATTCTTTCTAATATAGAGAATTTAACACTGAATTAGCTGTGCTTCCTTTGCCCCGTGCTCCTCTCCTCCCCCTGCCATGGTTAAAGAACTTACTAGGACTGCACAGCCATGATCAGAGGCTTCTTTTCTCAGTGCAACTCTATTAAGACCACTCCCATCTAAATAAGAAAAAAACCTCCTTTAACCAATATTCTTATGTAATACCTTTTTCTCATGCAGAGACAATTATACATATTCAAGAGTGACTATTCTAGCCTGGAAGCCAGCTATACTGCTGAATCTTTTATGAACAAGGCATTATTAGTACCACAGCAACAAATCCATATAACTCCACTTAAAAAGTTCAAGCTTAGAAGCAAAACCAGAAATACTAAACACAATATATGAGTCAGAAGGTTTGTAAAGACTGTACTATCACCAGTTTTAAAAGGAATCACTTATCATTTCAACAATATATATTATCCAATACTAAAAAGGAAAGAAATATAAAATGGAGAGAAGATTAAATAACCGTTATCTGACAAAGACGGACTCAGCGTGGCTAAAGGAAAATGCTGAACAGTGACAAGAACATTGTAAAAGTCTAAAGGATACTGGTATGAGCAAGTGAAAGTCTCATTTCAAATCAAAGGTTATTTACTTTACTGGGCTCAGCTCTACACAGTTTCAGCAAGTGGGGCTGGGAGATCCAGGACTGCAGCCCATTTATCACTGTTTCTCCATGCTTAGACCACACATTTGTATTACACATAACTGCTGTCTGCACAGTTCAGACTCCTAACACTTCCCTTTTCTATCAGAGCACTGCAACAACGGTATGACAATCTTCTTAAGTCAAGAAAAAAGGAGAACAGACAAGGAGCTTTGTCACAATCTGTTTTCTCCTAATGGTTCTCTTCTGCACCATTTCCCAGCCAGCCAGGCCCAGACATCAAGAGAGAACTGGATCAGAGCTTCATGTCTCTGCCCAGTGTTTCAGGAGAAAACAGCTCCAGACCACTGTCTTAAACACATGGCCTAAGGCTAATATTTTATGTTTGTATAAATTGAGGACAATTTCATCCCTGCAGTGCCAAACTGTGTCCTGCTTCAGTAATAAATTACTGCTTTGATTTGCTCAGCCTGGAAGAACTCACTACATTGCATCAAGACTTGTTTTATTATTAAGATCTAAATTTTGTGGTTAGCTCTCTCAATGCTAGGAATCAATTTTTTGTACAAATAAGCTCTAACAATGAATCACTTTAATGTTTTGTTTCTTTCAGATAAGCACATTATCTTAAGGAGACAGAGGTAATTCAAAGCAAGCCAAATGTGGTGCCTTTATAGTTGTTTTCTCTGTCCTCTACGCACTAAGAAAATACAGGGCACTTCCAGACTTTTCCTTCTAGAAAATTCAGAGTATTTACTGAATACCTTAGAAATGAAAAAAATTAAACAGAATGGTTGCTGAAGAATTTCTGTTATAGAAGGGAAAAGCATTTACTATTTTTCCATAGGAGCAATAAAAATCACAAATTAGTCCCTGCAAAGACAAACCTATTCAACAAACCTATTTATTTTGCTTTCTTTTGCATACTAGAACCTTACTGAATAAATAAATTTCAGATTAGAGTTATAAGCTGGAAACAAAAATTTAAAAAATGCTTGAAACAAAAGCATAAAAATCTGGGTACTTAAAAAAACACACAGGGTTTGCTTCACACTCTAAAAGACTTGCTTTCACAGCTTTGAAGAGTTTACAATACAAGCATATTGTCAACAGCTATCATAATTTCTGCAGGTCTGACCCTGTCTCCTAGTGAAGGCTGGAAAATCAGGTGGATATTTCCAAATCCCAAGACTGTACCAATAAAGCTATCGTATCATATTAAGTTGCTCCAGAGTGAAATTTAAGAGAAATTTCCTAGAAACACAAGTTTTAAAAAATTATCAGTATTCAATAGCTTACTTACCCCTAAGTATACATTAATAGTAGGAGTTAGACATAGCACCTTAAAAAGGGGGGTGGGGGAAGTGAGAAAAAAAACCCCACAGCCAACCCTACAGGCTAATTCTCCTAACGAGAAATTTTACATTGTTTCACAACTATTAATTTCCACTACCTTTTCAACCTGGTAGTTATTCCCAGTTAGTGACCCATTGCAAATACAGCCATTTCAGCTTACACTCACTCAGAACAGCATTCTGCTACTAGGTAAGATGTTCTACCAAAACCAAAGTAGTTGTACTCCTCCCTGGAATACAGAAATAAAAGATCAAGAATAGGACCTCTTGCTTTAAGGGGTTTAATTCCCCATTCCATCTTTTCACATGAGCATTTGAGAACTAAAATTTAATTAAAATTACATATTGAAATCATTACACCATCCCTTCCTTACTTGGCACTTTTTCTGTCACTAGCTTTTCAATAAGCAACTACTTGTCTTTCAAAGCTTAAGTCTCTGTTCATGAAACAGAAAATGGGACATGAGAATACCTGAGAAGCACTGGGACACAGTAATTAGTACCTATCATTTGAGTTGCCTAACTACTGCAAGAGCTGTTCATAACGCTTGCTGCAAAATTTCCCGTGGCATCAGCAAGAGGCGCCCACTGTCCTCCCAAATTTGAGAAAACTGAAATGGTTTTCTCTTACATGAACTAAAAAAAAAAAAATCTTAAATCCACAAGATTACCTAAGAATCTAAAAAAGGTTTTGTCTGTTGGAAACAGCTATGTACAAGCAGTACATTGCAGCATCAGCTGGTTTAACAGTTCTTAAGCGAACACATCTGCATCCCAGTTCTTGCTTTCCACAGACTGACTATCACAGCTATAGAGAATATGCTATTTGATACTAAAAGAAATGAGCACTACCCTAGAAAATTTAGATGCTATAGGGACAGGTATTCAAGTACTTAATAAGTTGGCATTGCTACAAGTGCAAGGGTGTGTCCCTATTAGCATGTCAGGACAAAAACTGATGGTAATGAGGCCTTCAAAAGGCTCTTTAGAAGTCAATTTAGCCTTTTCAGAGATTTATTGAATGTGGTATAATTGCAAAGACTGCCAACACAAGAAGTTGAACATGATCCAGAATATAGCTTAGAAACTACATCATGGAAAGAAAGCAAAGGCATTTGGACTAAAAGGATACAAGGACTAAAATTACAGGGGATAGGAGCAAAGCAGCCTTATCCCATTTGAAGGCTTCCATCTTAATGTCTTGCTCTCCCTAGTAAAATTCAGCAGCATGATGCACAAGAAATACAGTAATAATGAACAGACTTTTAAAAGAAGCTTCTCAATAGCTTACAAATGCTCAAGGATTACTGGACAATAATGTGGGAATAGCAAGGTCTCTAGGTTTTAATTATATTTTAAAGGGATGTCTGCTTCAGTTGTATTTTTTATGTTTGAACATTCCCCGATTAACAGGTATTAAATTTGACTAGCAAAAGTAGAAGAATACAGCCAGAATCGGATTACTTTAAATCAAATAATTAAACCACATCAATTTATCTTAAGGAGAGCTGAAATGCATAATCAGTCAAGTGACGTTTCACAGCTACAACACCCCTCCATACCAGGCATTTAAGAAGGGGTCTAAAAAAGGGGCAGAAACAGTTCCACACTTCTGTGTTGGCCAAATTATCCAGACATAAGTTATTAATTTCATTTTAAAAAGACCTTGCAGAAAGGTCATCCAAGCATCTGCCCATCCATGGGAACATAGCCATTAGTATTGTACTCCTATGAAAAAGGGTGCTATCTGATGCAATAGTTCTGCTTTAGAAAGAAGCAGTCCTTTACTGATATCCCTACATAAGATATGCACAAGGATTAGAAGATGACAATAAAAATAATTGCATATACTCTCCCCAACTCACCTGACACTGCCAATCAGAATCAACATTCCCCCTTAGAAAGATAAGGATATATTATACATCTGTTTTTGCAATACATGACATATTACGTTAATTAATTGCAATGCATATAGAAGTGAAGATTTGAGACTATCAGCAATGTTGATACTTAGTAAGCCTTCATTTATTAGCAATTAAAGTACAATAGTTTGTGGAAATAAATAATATATTTCACATAAATCCGGTAGAAATAAACGTTTCAAGTCAGATATCCTCTTTACAATGGGCTAGTCATCTGTGAGGTTTAGGTGATTGAACCAGAACACTTATTTATTTGGGTTGTGAGCTGTTAATTCTGTTGCTGAGAATGCTCTTCTGCTTGTGAACAGATTCTTTCATGTAATGGGATGTTATATCACTCAGTTCCTCTGAGTGTATATCCTAGTACATATAACTGATTCATTAAGGGGAGCCCATGGAAATTACTATTTTAGTATAAGGGGGGAATCACATTTGAAGTAAGCAGTAGGGTAACACCACTAGTTGCTGCTTAGGAAAGCCCTTGCATAGTATATCAGTCTTGTGAATTTCACTTTGTTCCTGATTTGATTATTACAACATAATATTTTTACTTTTTACTTGTAATAAATGCATAACTTGTTTATGAAGACACCATTGGTCTCAATAAATTCAAATAGAGCTTTGGACAAATGCATGAAATCAATTTGTCCAGGATTTGTACCAACACCAAGCAAGAGTGACAGTGCAGAGGCAGCAGAGGTCATGGTCAGAAGTTTGGTACCTCTCTGGCATAAATCGGGTACTGCTGTCAGGTGCCTCCTTCCATTGCCTTGGCTTTCACTCTGTCCCATGCCATGGCTTTCAGTCACAGGCGGAACCAGACTGCAGAGTGAGCAGGATGAAAAAGAACACAGGAAAAGAAAAATATTTTTCAGCTGAATCAGTTCCTGACCTGGATCAGTAATATGACTGCACAAACTGCAGTGCCATTGGAGAGGGAGAGAATAGCAACTCCCTAGAGCCACCAAAGAAATAAAATAAAGATGTATGCTGAAGGACTTGCTTTGCAGATTCCTTTCAGACTTGTATTTCTTGCTTTTACTTGTGTGACTTTTCTGTTTGTTTGCTTTTTTTGAGGTTTTTTTTTTTTTTTTTTTTTTTCTTCTGACACATCCCCTAGTACATTATTGAGCTAATTCCTTGTATTTCATGACTTGGACTATGCCAGTCCCCACTCGGACTGACTAAGAGCTGACTAAATATCAGTTAAACATCAATTTGGTGGACAGACTTTTTTCTAATCTAATGTTTTGTAAGTTCTGCTTCAAGCTGTGGTCTACCTGTTGATTTAATACTTGTTTAAAACTATTTCAAGAGAGAAAAAGTAAAAACAACCAATACTTAATAGCTTGAGTGAGAAACTACGAAGTTGTCAAAAGTTATATCACAGTAAGTTACTTTCATAAAGAAAACAGACAATACTAATTTAAAAGTTTCTTGACCTGTATTTCCTATAAATCTTTTCAAGATACTATATATGAATTGAACTCTATCTTACCTAATAACTTTATCTAAAATGATGACATCTTAACATACGAGATTAAAAGAAAGGGTCTGTATCTTTCAGCAAACAGTTATATATGAAGCTATCATCAAGCAACTTAATTCCTTCGTTTTTATAAATGCAATTGCAGAATAACTCTTCTTGCCTTTGGACCTGATCCATTTTCCAATTCATCACAATGTAGCACAATGTGATACCATTAAAAAAATAGCATGTGAATTTTGTTCCAAGTTTTACATCTAACCTATCTTTTACTGCTAGATTAGCCAGACACTTCTCTCCTTAACAAAAGCACTGACCACACACCACTAAATGCACTCTTCCATGGCAGCACTGCCAATTAGACCTTGGTTGTAACAGTTAAAAAAAAAAAGGCAGCTAGAAATAGATAATTAAAATCTTTAAACTACCAGTGCAATAAGCACCACTGGATATATTACTAAATTCATCCAATATACCTATATTAATGCTGAGGCAAGTACCCTGGATTATTGCTAGAGATACTGCTGATCAGACAGGAATGAGAACACATGGATTTATGAAGCTGCTTAAGATACTGTATTTCACATATGCCTAAAGGGGATCCACCAGATGCATTTAATTGCAGATCACAGTAAGAAGATAAAGCGCTCTAATCTGAAAAATCAAATTAAAACATAAATACATTCACACTTAGTTCACAGAATTTTAGAATGGTTTGGATTGTAAGAGACCATAAAGATCATCTAGTTCCATCTTCCTCTGCTATATGGGCAGGCTAGATCAGGCTGCCCAAAGTACCATCCAAACTGGTCTTGAACCCTTCCAGGGATGGGGCATCCACAACTTCTTGGGATAACCAAAGCCTAACTAACACACAATATGCGAGTATACTTTTAAAAAATTCTACTTAAGTATCTAATAACTGATTTATTGCAGATCAATTATTTTAACATTATCAAACAAGGCTATTATTTCAGGATTTTCTTCATAAATCAGGTCAATTGCCAGAAAGCTGAAAATAAAACAAATCTAAGCAACAGACCTGTCCTGTGTTCAGCCTCAGATACATCCTTCTCTTTTTCCACCTTGCAGTCTTCCCTATACATAAGACCCTGACTTTCAACATTTGCAACTTTCTCCACACAGTTTGTTGCACTAGGGGTGAGACTACAGGTTTGAACTACATACCAGGATCCTGAGAAACACCAGTGTGTGCTCTTTCATACCTATTTGTCTAGAAATTCCATGTATAAACACCACGAATTCTGTTTAAGAATGCCTGGAGTCCTCCTCAATACGACAAAAATCTCAAGTTCTACTTCACTGAGAAAGATAAAAGAGCTATCAGAGTTGCATGTACTTCTCTCAATGAAGCAAGTAAACATGGATTCAAAAGCCCATGGCCTGGAATAACATTCACTAATTCAAGTACCTGGAGTGATACTTGGCTGAGTTATTCTCCATCCCCGCTTGTAGCTGTTTAAGAAAAATCAGCCATCTCAACATCTACTTCAAGTTCCTGTAATTCCTTACCCTTCCACATACACAGTTCAGACCAACTTCTGTGTTGAACAAGTCTCAGAAGGGGTTGTATCTTGAGAAATTATAAAATGTACAGTATTACAGACAGTGTTTTGCAGGAGGAGTAGCTCTCCTATTTTTTAAGATTTTGCATGAACAAGCAAGAAATCCTGATACCCTAAGTATTAAAGATAATTAGACTTTTCAACAAATTATTTTCAAATCAGAATCTTATACTATACGTACTACCGTTGCTCTCAGACTAATATCTCTTTCAGGGTTTTCCTTTACCAATATAGTATACTAATCAGTTAGCTTTAATAGGAATCCCAAACTTTACCAACTCATTCTTTCATCCTATGAAGGCCAGGCTTAAATTTAAGAAACTATACTGCAAATTCATAGTGAATTCTTGCAGTATTAATGATTATGAACTTTAGAACTGAACAGAAAATGAAGCACAAGACTATACAAATTGCATCTGTATATCCAAGACTGCAGGAGATTTCTCTTGCCATTGTTATTAAACCTATTTTTATTTATACTTCTGTAATGAATACATAATGAAAAGGATTTAATAACATAAGCAGCATCTGCATCTTGAAAGGTGACACAGATGCTACCCACAGAGATCCTATAGAATATGTAATACAAACAAGATACAGCCAAGACTGATTATCATATAAATGACCCTGCAGAGTTAAAAAACTCCCATCAATGCATAAACAGAAAACCATTAGATTTTATTACTGCATTATGACAATGGTAATCCATAGACTGAGGTTTTACATATTACACAAGTTTAATCAATTGTACATTACTCATTTACCAGTACAACCCAAAAGATGAGAAAGACAATAATGTAATTTTGAAACATTCTCTGAGCTTCAGAGCAACAAAACAATCCCAAAGGTGCACATATGAAAAGGTGCTAACCCATGACATCACTCTGCATTTCCTTTGAAAGCACACCCAATTCTTTAGAGATGGTCTTTCCCTGCTCAAATAGTATATGATCCCTTCCAGATGCGAAGCCTTACCAACACATGGTTTGCATCTATTGATAAACATCAGATTAGTACATCAACTTCCTTTTGCATGCCTCAGTTTGCTTGTTCAATTCATTACTGTAAACACTGAAAGGAATGCAAGTTCATTTATTACTGCTATAACTTCTACTATTCACTCTTTTCACACTGTATTACACTGGTGAAGAAACTCCTATAGATCATCATGGCATTTGAAACGTCCAGAAATAGCACCTTGATGCCTTGCTTAATCACATTTTGGATGTTCTGCAGCCACCATAATTTCCAGTGAATAATATTCTTTGTGGTAAATACTAATTTACGCTGCTTAGTCCCTTAATCCAGATTTTATTTCAATACAATGACTACCAAATCTATGAACATGTGCCCCAGAGGTTCTGAGCCTCACTCACCTGTGGCTGATGATTCTATGCTTTAAAAAGATGTGGCCAGAGAGCAGGTGTGAGCAGAGGAGTTACACAGCTGCACCTTGAGATGCAGGCTGCACACTCTACTGAGCACACCTTGCACAGTATGGCATCAGTTAGTCCTGATACTTCCAGACATCCGCACCAAGATCCTGTTCCACTTGCTTTAAAACATGAAACTAAGTACTAGCCAACACTTAGGGTAATAAGGAAGTACCACACCTTGTGGAAAGGCAAACCTACAATCAACTACATTATGATTTGTATTATCTTGTAAGATATCCTTTGGTACTCACTATCCAAATACGATAGAACTAAATTCTGTACAAATCACAGCCACATCAGTGTCAAACAACTAACCTGAAATGTTAGACAAGAATTCTTAGATTTATACTGAAACATCAGAAGTGAGCAGTCTACCCCTTTTTTTTACAGTACTAATTACCCCTTATGCAAGCTTATAGTCACATAGCAACTTGGTGGTAACTGCCTTTGTTTCAAGAATATTGATAACTAGATTATGAAACTACTGATTCAGTAAAAATAACATCTTAAAATAAAGGACATGTCAGTCAAGTTACTCCTCTTCTAGGAGTAACTGTGTGTACTCTGAGTCAGATTGCTTTGACAGATAAAGCACAGTCACGAAATAACCTGACAAAGTTGCATGTGCCTATATTAAGTTTTCAGAATTTTATGAATATCAATTCCATCCAATTCTTGAGATGTTTGTAATATGCTCAAAATGAAACAAACGCCATGTTTCAAAAAAACATTTCTATAACTATAGGAAAACAATTTTAATATCAGCCTTCAACAGCATTTCTGTTATGATTTAAATAAAATTTTCTGCTTAGGCAGCACTTAAAAGCAGAAAGAGTTTTCCTTTCTTCTATTCTTTTCTCTATATACATGCAGATGTTTGACAAACTGTGTTATTAACATGCCACACTATTAGAAACAAAGTATTTTATGAGAAAAAAAATTATGTCACCATATTACTTATTTTTTTATCTGTATTCTTTTGCAAGAAATTCTGTGAGAAAACTTAAATAGAGGAGCTAGGTCTAAATCTAATTTTAAAACATATGAAGGTGTATGTGTTGAATTCAATTTGTACCCCTCTCTTCCATTTTTACTTAAGCCTCAACACATGGACAATGTAATAGACTAATTGTTATATGTGACAGTATTTTAGAGGACAAAAAAAAGCTGAAGAGTCTGTAAATTCTCTTTTCATTGAGATTAATAGGCAAAAGAGAATGAAGCATGAACAATAAAGCCAAAAAGCTTCCTAGAGGGAAAGAGTAATACACTTGAACAGGTGGAAAGGAAGCCAGAGCACAGTCACAGGAGTTTACAGAAGAATGTCAAACACTTAAAAGAATGCAATACAGTTGTTTCCAGTGCTCCATCCCTACAAATGTGTCCTAATGAACATTTATTAACAGACAAAAATACAGCTCTACAAGGCTGCTCTAGTAATCATTATTTCTTCATTACTCTGTGAGCGTCTTACTTTTTTTCAAATAGTTTAAAACCTAGCTCTATGGCCAAAGAAAAATCCAACCATTTTTTTTAGGAACAGTTTCTCTGCCCTTCTGTTATGTGCAGAAGCTTCCTGCACAGAGCTGACAAGCAACTCCTAGGATTGCTTTAATCAAATACTACACAAATCAACTGAATACCTTTTTGATCTCCTATTAGACAATCACTAAGAAAGCATGGAGTTCACAAAACGTGCCAGAAACATCAAACATCCAACTGAAGTGCAGACAAAGTGTTCAGGGAAAATAAGAAATAGGAATTATGCACTCCATGTGATTCCTTCTGAACCTGGAATGAAGCCAAGTGATAGCATATCAAATTTTCATGGAAATGGCATAGCGGAAGCCTGGGTTTACAACTGCAGTGGGATTCTAGAAACAAAAGGAAAAACAAAGGAAAACAAAAATATGGTCCAAAAGAGCAGATGAGGTATTGAAAATTAAGAGCTTGACTTCAAGATGGAAAAGTCAGAAAGTGGATTCTTTAAAAAAAGCAGGAAGATAAAAGGGGATGGAATAATCACATGAGGTTAACAATCAGCAACATTACTAGTGTGTGTTAGGAACAGAACAAGTTGGCCTAAGTAGAGGAAAATTAGTGTTATGTTTTGTTTCAAAAAAGGACAGATTCTTGCACAGAGCTAGACAGCTGGAGATTGAGTTAAGCAGAACTAGTGCCAAGTGGACAATGGCTTGTTACTAGTGAATATTCACATTCAGGAAGGAAGTGCGCAAAATTAAAACAAGAATTAACTTGAAGTGAAACAACTATGTTTAGTGACTGAAACTTCTTCAAGAAGCAATAGCCATGGCTAAATAATGCATTAATTAATCATAAAGAAAAAGGCATATTTTAGAAGTGGAAGTAACAAACAGAAACCTTGCCAAAGTAAAACTTCCACAAATCAGAAGATTAAAAGAAATTCTCCACAACTGATTTGTTTCAGAATAGGAGCTACTCACAGAAAGAGGGAATTTCAAACATTTTTCCCATTTTCTGAAGGCATTACAGTTGTGCAAAAAGGAGAAAGACATAATGAAACCAAGCTGATTGCCCTAAATTATGCAGGTGTTTTTTAAAGAGAGAAAAAAGTAAATTGAAATAAAGAAATGCTGTTTGAATAAGTCCACATTAAGTAGACCTGAGAACCATATGAAACCCTTTAAAGATGTGACTGAGCGGAAACAGCGAGAAAGCATAGGTTATGGATAAATACAATAGAAAAAGCAGAGCAGTAGATAGTCACAGATACATGTAATTTTTACAAGATTTTCTAGACATCATTAAATTTTGAGTCCAAAGCAGTAGTACACCTCTGGTTATTCAAATCTGTGAGAGTGTGCTACCTACCTACATGAATGGTTAAAACTAGTCTTGACACCATTTCTACTTGTTTAGGCTGCTGCTCCTCTGGATATTTCCAGCAGACACTGAACAATACCAGTGCCTCACTACACACTATTTTTTTTTTAATATAATAATTAGTATATTAGTATATATTAGTATATATATATAATATAATTAGTATATTAGTTAACAAATGAAGTCCGGACCAGATAATTAAATTTTAAGTCTCCTTTCAACATGGGCTGTTATGTCATTTTCTGATTAGTGTAATGTAAGGACTGAAAAATGACTAAAGAAGGAAATATTCTTATCACATTTAAAAGGCAGTTAAGAGTCTTTAATGAAAAGTTGTTTTTTATTACATGGATCACAAACTCTCAAAACCATGACATACTTTAGTCCTCAGTACAGCCTGATACTTTAGTCTCTCAGTACAGACTGAAAGCCCTAACTTGCAAAATGGCAACAGCATGCTCCAACACATCTTTAGAAGCAAGAGAAGTATGTGGTTCCACCAGCTGGTGTAGTTGCACGCATGGGTTCTTTCTGTTCTGCTCTTGCCCTCCTCACCCTTCTCTCTGGCCAGAATAAAAGCTATTTGACCTAACCACAGAAATATTTTATTAGGATATATTAGGTCCTAGCTGGAACACAAACCTCACTCTTAGTTAAAAATGATACACAGATCACAGAACATATCCCTGGAGGTATGAAAAAATGACTGGACATGGTGTGCTACAATTTAGCTGACAAGGTGATGATTGCTCAAAGTTGGACTCAATGATCTTAGAGATCTTTTCCAACCTAAATGATTATGTTATTCAATACTTCCAAAGTACAACACAAAATCCAAAGGCAAACTTGCTTACTTTTTATTTCTGGGTGCTCAGGGGAAAACAAGAGACAAAAGGAAAGCATATTTTTAAATTTAATTGTTTAAAAATTTATTTATAAGTCCAGATGAATAAAATATGAATTGCTTTATCAGTCAATCCATACAGTGGTTTACCAGTTTAGACTCTTCCTATTGCCACTGTAAAATCCCTCCCTTTTTCCAGTTCCTAACAAATTTCAAAGCGTCTCCTCAACCCATTTTCTGTTCCTCATAGTTAAAGACATTTTTGTGTTGTTTTGTTTCCCATCTATCTCTCATTACAGATTGAACACTGGGCAAAAAAGCAGCATTCCCTGAAATGGTACAGCTGAAGGACTGCTTGTACATTTGTACAGTAAACTTATGTGTGCTAAACCTAAGAAATACATTCTTAAAAGAAATCATGATATATGAGTACAAAAAGAAAGGAGAAGAGAAATTATTCCAGAACTCTTAAGAGTTCTCTACCTAGATGTTGTTTTCTTTTGAAGAAAATTCAACAATTTGTAGCTGCCTAAAATTTTCTTACATAGCATTCAAGACAACTTTAGATATTTCCAGACACTTAAACAGCTCAGTTTTCTTTAGCAACCTGTCATTAATGCAAGTGAATAAATATAATGTCTGGAGGTTGAAAGCTTTTGTTTATTTCAGCTTCCAATTTTTTGCCTCACTCAGAAAAAGCATACTTTGTGTAAATGCCTTCAATACGTGTTGTAAACACTTCTCTTGCTAGAAATAAGAGAATATTCCTTAAACAAATCTATTTCCTTCCAAGTCATTGATCCAGCCACAGCAAACTACTCTTGCAGTTTCAACACACACTATGTGTGTTCCACACTATCTGTGTTCCACAGAGTGACATGAGGCACAGGTTCAAGAAAACTAACACAGCAGGGGCTGCTATCACATTATCCAGGAAAAGCATTTACCAGTTATTTCATCCAGCAAGACGTTTATGTTGCAGCTTCCCCTCCAGCTGAGCCTGTCCTCTCAAGACAGGTCTGAGTAGACAATATGAAAAAAGAATGAAATGCTTAATTTTCCAATAACTATTTAGAATTAGGGGCTAAAAATGCCCAAGGAACTTCATTGCCTGACAAGTATATTCCACAATGTTATAAAGTTTTCTCAAACTCAGCCCCTAAAAAATTCACCCAAATGAAATTTTCTTTAAAACAGTAACATTACACAATTTGTAGGGTTTTTGTCATTCCCTGAGGCTACTGAGAGTTACTGTGTGCTGCTGAGCTCTAATGAACAGAAAAGCAGCTGACTGGGTGTGCCAGACTTTCTCTGTGAAGCTGTTCCAGCTAAACAGTTACTAGAGATTGTTTTAACTTGGACTAATGGGCAGGCTCCTCCCTGATACAAGGCCAACAAAACTTTGCACAGTTTATATTCTCTCACAGCCTCCCCACCCTTCATATGTTGTTTTTTCCTTCTTGTTAGGATATGCATAATAAGAGTACAAAAACAAGTTACCAAAAATCTCAATGTAGTAGGCTGGAGGAAAAATAATGCCTGCTGTAAATGCAGAGCACTTATTCACAGGAGCACATGTATATATACATACATGAGAATATGAGCTTGTTTTTATTGCAACAGTCTGAAACATTCAGATATTTTAACAGTGAGGGATGATTGGACAGACTTAGTTCATTAACTAATTCCACCCTACTGTTCAGGTGTCTTGCTACTCAATTAGTATATGAGATCCTGTGGCAGCAGTTTGCATAAACTGGGGGATACTAGCTAAATACACCAGAAAATCAAGCATCAGTTCTGATCTATTCTTTTTCAATTTTACTTGTTTTAAAAGGATTATTTACAGATTAAAGTCCCAAACAGAAAATATTTAGACATCAAAACTGCATTATTCATCTTTTTCTTTGTCAAGGCAACAATAAAATCTACCTAATGATAGAGAAGCTTGATGTAGTATTCTAATCAGCTTAGCAGTTCCTTTGTTAAGTACTATTTACGTGCCGCTCTGCGCTGAAAATTATTTGATAGTACAAATAATTATTTGATATTTGGAGTACAGTATTTAAAGGCCAGATGTACGACGAAAACTTGCAGGATTTGACTCATACAGCCTGGAGTACCATAAAAGGATAAGATTTTAATCTGATGTTTATCTATTAAAAGAGTCTGTAACACAGTAAGCACTGGTCAAGACAACTTCTGTTTTTTTTCACAAGATGATACTACTTCTAAGAGCAGAACTATACAGCAATCAACAGAAATGCTTTCTGAAATGCAACATCAAGGGAACATTTCAGATGTTTTCTGCCCAGTATGATTCAAGTTCAACAGTCCATAATGCAGTGAGTCAGGGTATTACATATACTACACTCCAGCACTGCAGAAGTTAAGAGAACTGTTCGGAATGAATCCTATAGCAAAGCAAAACACAGCAGTTTCACCTGTTACGGTACCACAAGCATAGCTTCTGCCAAAGCTAGCAATTAGGGGATGCTCACACAGGTCTTATGTGCATGGTTGCTCTACTCCAACTTAAGAGGAGAGTTACCATGGAAATTTGTTAAGTAGAGCCTTACTTTACAGCTCTGCATTTTTATTGCATACAAGATAGCAACAAACCCTGCCAAAAGCCTTACTTGGACAAAGAATGAACAAACTATTTCCAAAGACATCATGACATTCAAACATTTTAACCTGGCATTAAACTTGATACAAGCATCTGCCATGTTCTGGGATAAACATGGCACTGTAATACACATCATCACCACTGAAATAAGGTGCTGCCAACTCTTGAGGAATACAAACCTACCAGCACAAGTAATTACAATAAATGGATAAAACTGTACAGAGGCCACATTCTCTTCTGAACATGGAGGGGAGCAAGGGGGTCTGCAACATAACTACTTTGTGTAGTAATTCTCACAGCAATTTTTGCATACCTCCATGAAAAAAGCCACAAAGTCCAACTACCAATCTCATCAAGTTTCTTTTATGATGAATGAGGCAACAAGCAGTGCACAACTTCCAATCTACAATCTTACAACCAATTTGTTTAATCCATAAGTTTTGCTGCATCAAAACTGGCTTTGCATTTATGAATATTGAATTTATTCCTTTTAATTACTACAAATTTACATGTGACTGAATAAACAGATCTGATGCCTCACATTTCCCATCAAGTTTTCAATGTCTTTGTTTTCCTCATATTTTTTCTTGTTTTTTCAAGATATCTCATTTGAGATTTTGGAAATATTTCCAAGGAGTTTGTCTGATTGAGGTGGATGGAAAAGGAATTTCAAAAGATCAAGTCTGAATAGAATTGAAAGCAACATTAATAACAGAAATTCTGTGTATTGACACATTTTAAAAACAGAAAGTGCTCAGAGAGCCATAGAATCATTTAGATTGGAGAACACCTCAGATCATTAAGTCCAACCTTTGACCGAATATCACCATGTCAGCTATGCCATGGCACTAAGCACCACATCTGATCATTTCTTTTGTACACCTCCAGGGATGGTAACTCCACCACCACCCTGAGCAGTTCATTCCAGCGTTTAAGAAACCCCCTCTTGAAGAAGTTCCTCCTGATGTCCAGCCTGAACCTCTCTGCATAGCTTGAGGCCATTTTCTTGTATTATCACTGGTTGCCTCAGAAAAGAGGCTGAACCTTCACCAGCTTTGTTACCCTTCTCTGGACATGCTCCTCAATATCTTCCTTGCAGTGACAGGCCCAGAACTAACACAGGACTTCAGGTGCAACCTCACAAATGCTGAGTACAGAGGGACTGCCCTGGTCCTGCTGCCCACCCTATTGGTGATACAGACCTTGATGGCACTGGCCTTCTTGGCCACCTGGGCACACATCCAGCTGTTGACCAGCACTCCTAGATCCTTTTCCACCTCGCATCTTCCCAGCCACTCTGTCTCCAGCCTGTAGTGCTGCCTGGGGTTCTTGTGCTCCAAGTGCAGGATCTGGCACTTGACTTTGTTGAATCCCATACCACTGGCCTTGGCCCATCGATCCAGCCTGTCCAGATCCCTCTGCAGAGCCTTCCTGCCCTTCAGATGATCAACACTCCTGCCCATCTTGGTGTAGTCTGTAATCTGTCTGAGGAGGCATCTGACTCCCTCATCCAGATGATAAATAAAGGTATTAATCAGGACTGGGTGCAATACTGAGCTCTGGGGAACAATGCTGATGCACAGTAAACTGTTAAGCTTTGTCAATCTGATACAATTCTATTCTGAAAGATTTGAAAAAAAAATAATAAAAAAAAAAAAAGCCCTAAACAGCAGACACATAACTGCACACCTTTAGCTTGCCATTTAGAAAATAATTGCTTCACATGAATAAGACCAATTAGGGTATTGGGAGGATGCACAGGAGCACACATACATTCCTCTTCCACCTTAAGAAGAGGAAAAAAAAAGCAAACCAAAACACACCAATCTTAAGACTAAATGCTTTCAAATACATAATTCTGTAGCTTTGTTGCAAAAAGATACCCTCCTACACAAAATTCTTGTGGAAAAGGACTGGTTATATTATGTTGGACAACTCAGAATCAGGAGGGATCAGAGCATCAAGACATATTAAGGATATAACAATAAAAGCATTCTACTCTCCAAACTAGTTCATCATTTTCCTTCTATTTCAATATATACAGAGAGATCAAGAATGAAGAAGAGAAGGTTAATCTGGCTTCCACTCAAAATGAACCAATTTTGTTTTTCAAAGACCCTTAAGAAAAGATTTTAAAATTTCTTTTATAGAATGGATTTTGAAATTTATTATCATTATAAGCAACTGAAATTTGACCTTTTAAAACTCCTTATGGGAACCCTGGAAAAATACCAGAAATACCTAACAAAGTATGTTCTAACAAAGGAAGGAAAAGAGTCTTGGTTAAGAACTATATTCAGTATCATAATAATTTATTATACGTAGATGAAGGCAATTATGTTTTGACAGCTTAATATTAGCACTAGAAGCTATATGATGTATGTCTATATTTAATAGATATTTATTTAGCCACACAAAATACAGTACATTAATGTAACCACGCTGTGTGACAATTTGAGAAACATCAGTGCTTTCCATTATCCAACTTATGGCCAGTTTAAAGCAGTAAATATAGGTCACTGAGCACACAGCAAGAGGAGCCAGACATTATTTGCCCTAAAGATACCTCAACTATTAAACCTTCACCTTAAAGATGTTGTTACCAAGATAAGGTAGTGAAGAAGGAATCTTAGGTTTTTTTCCTCTGTTCTGAAAAAAGGAATTTGAGTTTTGACAACAACACACAATATGAAACTTGTACTGGACTCTGTTCAGTCGCTGCAGAACATCCCAGTCTGTGCCCAGATGTTCAGCCATGATCCAGGCTGGGTCCATAGGGCTGGGCAAAGCACCACAACTGGCCTGCAGCTGTCTGCAAACAGCTGTCCAGGTCAAAACTTGCAGAAGACTGGACCACCATTTGGCTGGTGTGCTCTTCTAGGCTGACCAAATTTCTCATGCCAGTCATGACTTTTGTATAAATAATCAAATATTTAGTAGAGTCTGACATCTAAGTGGGTCAGATTGAAAGTGAATACGATGAACACTGAAGTAACATTCTCACAGCATTTAAACAGAGGGGAAAATACTCTTTGGTGAGTAGGCCAATGACCTATATTTCTGAAGATACCATTTAAGTATTTTATACTTAATTCAGAATTCTAAATAAGGCTAAGAACTATTTTAAAAATTATGTTTCAATTACATAAGACAATGGTGACAAAATTAAAACTTAGACCTGATCCAATAACTCTCACTAGGTCTGGTAGTGTGGAGGAGGTGATAAATATCCACTTTCAGCTTTGAATTTCTTGTCTTTTCTGTGTTAAATCCTCTTTTACATTACAAAAAATCCCAGTGTTCATTTTCTCTGTTCTGCCTACAGCCACCCCACCTCTGTGTTTCCCATCTGTCTACTCCTTTCTTGTTCTTCTTCAACTAAATAACTCTTTAAAGATCTGTCTTGGCTCTATTTGCCAACTTGGCTAGCTCCAACTCTAGGCTAGAAAGCTGCAGGTAACCCAGCTGCTTGGTTTCCACCAGGCTGTCAAGCAGTGTTGCTACAGCTTTCTCATATTAATCTGTGTCCAGTTTCAGATTACAGGCTTTAGTTATACCTCTTTCAAGCATTAATGCTTACTTCTAACCATTTCAGTATTCAATATTGTAAAATAAAAATCCCCAGTATACCAATATATACAACACAATACTTTAAATACCAATAATCAGGAAGAATCTTCCTTACTCTCCCATCTTGCTCTGCTCAGTATTTGATTCTTTTAGTGCTTCACTGCCCCATCTCTAAGGCTAATGGCATTCTCTCTGCTCGGTGTCTCTATCCATGCTTACAGAAATTCAAATAAACAGCTATGATAAAATGTCTTTTCAACACCAAACTTCAGTTCAGCACTGAAAGGAAAACATTTAACTCTGGTTATAACAATTTGTGTAATTTCTCAGTTTCAAAGTGAGCAGTAAATAGAACTAGCTGTCACAGTGGCTGATGTTTCATTTTCTGCACTGTATCTTGGATGAAACTACGACTAGACAAGATGTTTTGTATTTATAGCCCTAAGGATATAAGGAGTCAGTTTCTATTCTTTCAACTGACAAATTCTGTTCTAAAGAGTAAATGATCAAATTCCTTTCAGCAAAGACCGAACTAAATTAGTCCAAGAAAACTATGAACATACAGATATTCCAGTCATTTTGTTTACCTAATACATAGCAAACCTGGCAAAAATGGGACAAGAGTCAAAGGTTGATAAAGGGAACTCCAGGGAAGAAGTTGCAACACTCAGCAGACTAAAGCATGTGTTGCCTGAAATGTAAATACAAATCCAGAGCTAGCCACCATTGTGACTGCTTCACTGCATACATTACATCAAAAAAGGAAGGTAATCAAGTATATTCTGCTGTCCCAAGATCCAATCCATCTTGGACTGTTTGGGGCACAGCTAAATTGCCATGACATTAACTTAGCCTTACTAAACAGAAACTTTTTCTGTAACAACTTTGTGCTGCAATTAAAACCATTATTGCTTCACAGCCATTAGGAATAGGTAAAAAATTACAGTTTGTCCTCATCACAATTTCTTTTAAACAGTGGCAGAAACGCTCGCTCCCCAATGCATGGCTTTGTGCATTTGATGATTCCCAACTATGTAACTAATTGCACTTGACCCTACTGTATTGCATAATCTTGCTGAGCAGACTGTTTGGAATGTGACATCAAGCACAGCCAGGCAGTCTTCTCCCTACTCATTTTGTTGCCTACTATATTACCAATCATACTGTACTCTCATAATATAAACTATAAATGTATAAGAGAAAACCTGGTCTCAGATCTGTGCAAACCCCATGAATAGTGAGCCACGTGTGAGGGTTCTTGCAATACCAATATGCCGCGTTTCAGAGCCTGCCACAAAGTAATTTTATTTCGGTCCTGAATGCTTTTTCTAATCACAAGTGACAAACTCTGCTTAAGTCAGGACATCCACTATTTCTTTCTTACTCATAAGAGTAAGTGTTTTACTCATAAGTCATAAGAAAAAGAGTAAGTGTTTTTCTGCTGTGGCAGTAAAACAATAAATGCATTAAGACCATTCACTGCCTTAAAATCCATATTGACTGATACATTTGAATATGGGGTGGGGAGGCAGAAAGAGGGCTATGTTTTACAGAATGACAATTTAAAAAAAAAGACAAAAAATCCACCTATTGAATACTTAGCCTACAGAAAATTGTAAGCATAGAGCACATCTCTAACCTTTAATCATGAATGAGCATATCTCTAACCTTTAATCATGAACATGGGTATCAAACACCTATGTATCCCAAAACTTACTGCACAGACCTAGAACATAATTGCTCTTTACAATGAGAGTTAGAAAAAAAAAGGACTGATTTTGAAAAATATGACTGCTGAAAGAAGGAGAGTTTAGCTTTACTTACTTAGAAACATTAGTGATTTGAACATTTCTTTAAGAGTTGAGAGGCTTAGATTAGTTTCCTCTACACCTTGAGAAGACTGAAGCATGCGATTCTTACATCCAAATAGAGTATCCCAACCACAAGTCTACAGAACAGCCTAGGGGAAGCAATTTTTAAATTCTTCCTTAAAGCTCTCTATGTGGGGAGAATGGCTGAGGTCCCTTGGCTTGCTCAGCCTAGAAAATTGGACCACTGATAGGGACCTGAGGAAATAGCATGAAACTCTCTAAGGGAAGGCTTAGGCTGGGTATCAAAAAGGTTCTTTATTCAGAGGGTGTCCAAGCCCTTGAACAGGCTCCCCAGGGAACTGGTCACAGCACTAAGCCTGGCAGAGCTCACAAAGCATTTGGAAATGCTTTTAGACACAGGGTGCCATTTTTGGATTTACCAAAATGCAGGGCCAGGATTTGGCCTGGATGATCCTTGTGGGTCACTTCCAACTCAGGATATTCTATGATCCTACATAGAATAAATACATTATGAAGATTGGAATCGCCCAGCTCTTTATGGCTACAGACAACAGCTAATCAGTTAATCAAAGATAAACCTAAACAAATTACTGGATGTCAAAAGTCATTAAACTTACCTGATAGGCAGATGTATGTTAAATATTCACCCTGACCCCCAGTAGCTAGAAAAGGAATCTTTTTTTTTGTTCTTCTTTTCACTTGAACAGCTCCCAGCATCCTTTCATCATGTGGGGCAAAAATCTCTTTGCTGATTGCCGATTTGGCATTCATTGTAGATCACAGGTATAGTAGACTGGTGCTCTCTAAAAATAAAATCATAAATATAAAACAATATTAGAAACTCTTAATTTATATCAAAGTCCACTTACTGAGGCATTAAAAACTCTGACCTTCAAAGAAAGTTTTTAATGCCTCAAGAATTTAGAAAATAATTTCATATTCTTAAAGGCAGAATTTTTAAAGTATTTATGTGTCTTCACTGAAGTTGTTCTCCACACACCTTAAATTTGTTTATACTAGCTTAGCTTATTTTGGGCAGAAGCACTAGCACTTCAGTATGTTGCAAAATCTTCTCAGAGATAGACTCTCTTTAACTTCATGCAGCAAAAAAAGCTTCATTAATTCCTCCTGTGATAACAGAGGGGAACTCAGATGTGTGTCCCACATACACAGGGAAAGCACTGCAAGGGCACAGGGAAGGAGCACCGCGGCTGTGCTGGCACACAAGAATCACGTTCACAGAGGACAGAGACAGCTTCAGAATAGGTGAGGCTGTTCTTCAGGAGCACTGCTCCTGTGACAGCACTTGATTGCACAGCTCTTGCACCTCTTGCAGCTTTAGCACCTCATCCCCTCAACTCTGGAATTACTGACTGGGCAACTGCACAGGAAACAGTGTCAGAGACCATCGGGGTCAACGCAGACAAAACCACACCTCTACTTTTGGGCTGTGTAATTTGGACCCAGGTCAGTTCCTCAGTATGTTTCATAACAAAACAGCACAGTTGACTTAGGAGAGACATTTGTCTCAGGAGAGACATACACATTCGTAGAGGAAAGAATTATTGTACAGAACAGGGAGGGAGGAGGGAAGCTGCTTAGTCATGCACATCCCAAAAAACAAACCTCACCACAGCTTGCAGAACCTAGCTAAAGGAGGGAGAACTCAGAAGGGACATTAGCAGGTTTTTTGTGTAAGCATTAACTCCAATTAGTTCTGCACTGATGTCTTGTAACACATACACAGGCCCTCATTCATGGAAAATACTGAATGACACCTTTAATTGTTCCAATATAATGAACACTCCAATGCACATACATTAATTTCTGTATTACTAAAACTTTCAAGCTAACAGATCTTCTTGCCCCTTAGCTTTCTTAGTATGAAGATGATTATACTCAGGCCTGAATTACCTGATAATTCTGTCTGTGGGATCATTTGATATTTGCCATAATTTAAAAATAAATATAAATAAACTACAGTCAAATTAGATTATGAAATCAAGAGGTTCATGGATTCATTTTTTTTTTGTGTGCATACAATCAGCAAAGTAATTGCCTTAACACTTTCAAGTCTCAATGTTTTGTTGTCACAATTTATGACACTCCCTTATCTTAAAAAAAATGGGAAAATTAAAAAAAAAAGTATATGTGAGACAGCACAACTTCATCCAAACTGAATTCACCACCTGCTAATTTGGGGATGCAGAGAGAATCCTGTGCCAAAACGATCTCTAACAGTATACCTCAGTTAACCGACACAGAGGTATGTGAATTCTGACATGTTTTAGCATTGGGTCATTTTACATGAACTTTTACAAAAGTGAATTGCTTTTAAAAATTGTCTCCGTCAAAAGAAAAATCCAGACCAATTTCAAGAAAACAAAGAATGTATAGCTCCTGACAAGGTGTGATCTCATAACTCCGGACATCTTAGCTACCTATCCTTTAACAATGAATATATCAACAAGAAAACAGAATCAAAAGACTAAACTTACATGGTAGTTACTTAGAAAAAAGTTGTGAAAGAAAATGTGTTGTTTTCACATTCATCACATACTTCTCTCTTCCTCTGTTGTAAAAATATTTGCAGAGTACATCATACCAGCATTTAAACTGTTGGGACATCGCAACTAGCTTTTGGGTTGGTTTTTTTTTTCATTTTTTTTTTTAATTCAAGGCCACTGTTACAACTATGGATTTAAACACACACACCTCCTCCTGACTGAGCTAGAGACTGATAATCTTTGCAAAACCCAGACCTTCATGTGCCTAAAGAATTTTCAATTAATAGCTTTTTGGGAAAACACACGGAAGTGCTGTCAGGTAAAAAGTGACATTCAACTGTAAAAGTGCTTTCCCGGTTGCAATGATCTGATGCTGTTAATTCTGCAACTGAATTGTTGAACAGATGTTTTCAGACATTTTCTTAATGGTCATGAACTGTAAATTAAAATGTGACCTCAAAGATTACTCAGGGATGAAAAAGCTTCCTGGATTAAGAGAAGATGCAAGTTTTTCTTACCTACAGTATCATAAAATGTTAGTGTTTTATTGCTGCATGCTACTGCTGGCTTTGACCTTAAGCTGGTTTTGTATACATCTACCAGAAGCTGTACACAGACACAGTAGATACCTGGACTGTGACTGGAACCTCCAGCTGAAGTGTGGACTCCAGGCTTCAGAGATTGTGATCCTTCTGTTCCCAGAACTGGGCTGACAACAGCTTCAGAAGCCATATTCTAACAATCTAACACACAGTGTGTACTTGACACAACTGCTAAATCTGATGTGAAAACTGACACTAACACAAATCACAGAAGCCTGTTTATTTCAAGAAGAAAATAACTAACTGTGCCTGCGTACAAACAGACTTCTGAGATTGAGATGTCAATATGGTTTAGATGAAGTTGCTTTTCATAGGTCAAAAAATCAGCAGATGAATTCAAGTAAGCAACCTTCTCCTATGCACTAGTGGATGTATACAAAAGACATTTGTTTAAATAAGTTAAGCCTTCCAATGCTCCTTGTTTTCACAAGTGGAGATAATACAATCTCTGGCAGTTTTACTTAAAAAAAAATACATACCTCCTCACGGAACATGAATAAGTCTCATTTTTTACCATTCTCCAAGAAAATGCCTTTTCATTAAAAAAAAAACCTCAAACCACTGCCTGTACATCCACAACTTCATATTGCATATGCCTATTTCTTTGCACAAAAATGTTTTCTCTTGGTGCACATTCCAGGACAAATTCATACCATCAGCAGTTTCCACTTAAGGCCCATATGAACTCATGCACTGGAACACAAACTTTTTCCTCCAATTTATACTAAAATACAAAATAAAAAGCCTTAAAGAAACTTTGTTGGAGGATGTCTGAGCAGTCTGACCACGCATTACTGCTTGCAACATTATCCCTCTGAGGTAAAGGGGGGATTTAAAGGTTTCAGTAAACCTAAGAGTTCAGAAAGAGAGACCACATTTCCTACCTCACATGCTTTGTTCCACATATTTACTTCCACTCAAATTATTATACGGATGCTTTTGGCTAAACAAAAACCCCATTTTTCTTCTTCAATTTTTCACTCCATCTACTATAGCATTATGGAACAGGATGTCAGCATTTACACTCTGCCCCCAGCACAAAAGAAACAGAGAGGGAAGATTCCTGTGTGGATTTGAAAAAGGGCCTGCAATGCGCTGCTCATTTGCATCTTCTCACATCTTTCTCTGCTACAGTTCTTCTCCATTATATTTCTATCACTAAAAGCTCCCTCTGTGAACAGCTGACTATTCCTCTAGAAGTATGTGAGGGAGCAACAATTAAAGGCAATTTCTTAAAAAGAAGATTAAAAAAACCCCAAGATAATTAAGCTGAATCCTTAATGGATTGTTCAATAACAAAAAAAAACCAAAAACAAACAAACAAACAAAAAAAAAACCAAAAACCAACAACAAAAACAAAACAACGAAAAACCTGGACAGTTTTCTGGTCAGCCAGAATCTCAGACAGTTTTCAGGCACACAGCCAGCAAATGGCTAATTTATCTTTACACCCACATGTTTCATACGGCTCTATGCAAATAACTAGAAAAAGGGGGATTTTACAGTATCTTTATTGAGGGTATAGGTATGCAGAAAGAAAACTAATCCTCAGCATGTAGAATTCAAATAGGAGTAAATTACAATACAAAGCAAGAGCTGGAAAAGAACATAAAGGTTCCCAAAAAAAAGGAAAAAATGTTCAGTATGCTAAACCTAGCTGTTTTCAAGGATCTTTAGTTTAATCACAAACAGGGAAGGGCCCACAGGACAGGGTAACCACTGAAATGCTGCCTGCAGTGTGCAATCATCTGAGCAACCAACTATTCTTGGAATAGTAACTCTAGCAAGCACTCAAATCTGCTTTTAATAAAGCCACTATCCTAAAAGATGACAACCACTTAAGGAAATCATTGCAAGACACTGCTGCCAAAAGCAGCACTCTGTGGAGCAAGACTCTGTGGAGGTGGCACAGCCCTCTCCAGGATTTTCTCAGTGCAGAGCAACAGCTAGAGATCCACTCAGATTCTCCTTGTAACAATCTGAAAGTCGTTATTATGTCAAGAATATAAGAATTTGAAAATAAAGATGGACAACACCACATTAAACAGCACCACCCAATCTACAAAATTGTTTACCAAAAGTCAGTCAGCTTCCCATCTTCTTGGGAAGACTGTGCTGGAGTCATCCTTTTGAAAGAGGAACACTTTGAATCACACAGATTCACCAAGAAATTTAGGAACTACCAGATGTTATAACAAAGCCACAAAGAGACCAGATTTGCATTTGTAGAAATTTGTCCTCAGGACCCTGGGACATTCACAACAGTAAGAACTACTACTTTTGCATAACAACGTTGAAAAACATAGTCTTAAGAGGTTAGCTTAAGTCTTATGACCTTTCGGAAGTGTTTAGATCTTAAGACCAGTCATTACACCCAACCTTAGACTTTCATTTGCAGGAGGGACTGTCACAGTTTCTTCTGCCATTCCTCACAGTTTTCTTCCTCCAAACACCTCACCTCTCTAGACTTTTCCCCATTAGCCTACATCTTTTCTGCAATGCAATCCTCAAGTCTGGACTCACAGTTTAAGTGATGGCACAAGAGTCAACTCAAAGAAGTATTTGTCCAGTCTTTGGAACAGGCTCACCAAGTAAGTGGTCACTTCACCAAGTCTGTCAGAGTTTAAGGAGCATCTGGGCAATGCCCTTATGATATGGTTTAGTTTTAGGTAGTTCTGTGAGGAGCAAGAAGTTGAACTTAGTAACCCTTCTGGGCCCCTACCAACTCAAGATCTACAGACTTCTATAAGGAGTATAAGGACTTCTATAACTCCTTATACAGCTACTGCCATACATAGTCAGCAAAACACAAGAGCTTCAGTTCAACATCTACCATGTTCTTCAATCTTTTTGTGGGGAAGAAAAAAAGAAAAAGACATTTGACATCTGAATAACTAATTATTCCAACTTAACAGGGGATTTTTGTACTTACTGCTTTAAGGCTATTTCTCCTACTGTACAATTGTTTTACAGTCCAATTCTATCTTTTAACGCTTGCAGTTCTCTAGATTAACACCCACCAAAAGTCAGGAGGTACATTCTGTGTGCCATCACTTTGGACAGTTAAAATTGTTTGAGACCTAACACAGCTTCCTTTCACTATTCCAGTAAGAACTAGAAAGATACCAACTCTTAAGAATACACTTCTAAATGATTTCTGGTTTTCTACATCTTATGCTATTTTCATGTGAACCTAATTTCCTTAGTTTATCCAGTGTGGCTAATATCACAAGACAGCATCAGAAGCACCATTAAAGCAGTTCCAACTTATTCACATGGCCTAATACTTTATCACAAACTCAGTCAACTGGTCTGAAGCTGCATTTGAGCTATTATTGCTTGTTCAATTGCTTGTCCATATTTTGGCAAAGAAAAATCACTAAAAATAAGAAATTAAAGGATACTGGTGAGGAGTAGTCATGTTCCTCAAGGAAAGGGGAACTAGTTGAGAGGACTGTAGTTAAGAACATGCACAGTTTCTTTCAGTAGTTTGTGTTGC
The DNA here is from genome assembly GCF_048771995.1 of Taeniopygia guttata. NCBI lineage: Eukaryota > Metazoa > Chordata > Aves > Passeriformes > Estrildidae > Taeniopygia > Taeniopygia guttata. The sequence goes on from NC_133030.1 coordinate 36,130,334, forward strand.
TTCTCATTTAACTTATGACCACCTCGAGCACTTGTACTGACAGAAATTATTGATTTCATTTTGTACTTCTCTTCCTTATGACAGCATAAATGCTTCTGTGGTAGTGCACTGAACTAGATGAGAATTAATCCAGTTTTAAGCTATCTTCAAAAAAACACTGATTACTTTTGATTTTACTCAGATCAAGCTCCCTGATACAGTGCACTCCACAGCTGTGTGTCAGCACATGGGGAATGAAGTGCAAGTGATAAGATTAGGACCCCCAGCAGTGTTAGTTTACAAGGATTATTAGATTACGCTTTAAAGAGGGAACCCAAAATGTCATGCACTTTCATCAAATACTGAAACCACTGACTAAAGACATGGCATGGAGCCAATCTAGACAAAATTTTTCAAAATCAAAACTTGCTATGAAGAACCAAACTTACTAAAAAGTGCTAAAACAGGAGTTCATATGGGGCTCCTAGAAAAAATGGGGTCCAATATAGTATAAAATTTCTTGGTATACTGATTCCATTATTTGTTGGCTGAAACAGAGGAGTATCAAAAATCAGGTAAAAATCTGGCGCTGTTACACAGCTATCAGAACTGTTGTCTATAGAAATATACAAACCAAATGATGCAATGCTATTACTGCAGTATAGCACCCATAACTACAACACACTAACTCACATCACCTACTCTATCAAGACATCTCACAGGAACCAGATGCTGACTTATTAATTACTGATAATTGAAAAAATACATTAAATGGACGTATAATTTAATATACACGTTGCCAGAGAGACAGGTTATTCCTATGGCATCAGCTGAAGGTGTTTTGAAGAAAGAAAATATAAAACCCCACAAATTTGTTTGAACTAACAGCTGGCACATAGTACTCCTACCACTTGCTTTCTCCAACTAGTATAATTCAGTACATTCTGAAATCAGGTTTTACAAATCCTCCCAGTTCCATTTCCATTCCTTCTCACATAACTGATATTGGTACAAGTTGCAGTCATCCATTAAATTAAATATCCCCGAAGAGAAGGAGGGAACTAAGTCAGGCCCTCTCAGGCTATATATTTTCAATTTTCTAAACTGCAACCTGCAACACCCACACCAGAAAAAAAAAGGTTCCTTTATATTACTTTAATACTGGGGAAAAGTACAAAAGCATAGTAATACATTGGGACAAGACAATAAAACATAACATCAAGGTGTTAAAGCATTTTATTTAATCCATTTAAGGTGAATCAACATTCCTCAGTAAGTACAAACAGTGATTTTTTTTCAATCACTCCAAATGCCTAAGAAGAAAAAATTACTAGCAAAATTCATAATGCTTTTAAGAATGAAATACATGTGGTTCTGGGGATATTAAAATCTCTAAGAGCAGACACACCTCTATAAACTACTACATGAATGTTTTTCTTGAAGGAAAACAAGCACTATGTAAAAGTAGTAAACCATCTGTTAGCAGTGTAATGATACTTTGCAGCAGTTAAATAAATAATTTTCTTTTTGGCAAATAACACAACCTGAACACATTTCTGACATGCTGCATACTTCTTTCCAAGAATCTTCCAGCCATTACAAGCATCACTCACTTCAAAATGGGTGAGTTCAACAAAGCTTGCAAAATTGCAGAGTGCTCTGCAAACTTAAGAAATTACAAATAAAAATTAAATGGTCTCATCCAGTGTTTTGTTCATGGGACATTATCATCTCAGAAATTATTAAAAATGTCATCCACGCCTTCTTGCCCCCACTATGTTTGATAGCTTAGCTCTGTTCTTCTGACAGAATTGAATTAAGAAAACAATGACTGTGAACTTTGTACGTTCAAAATTTCTGAGGTTTTGTGGAGGGTTTTTGGGTGTCTTTTGATTTTTTTGGGGGTTTTTGTTTTTGGTTGGTTGGGTTTTTTTAAGGACTGACCTGTTCAGTCTCAGAGAAAGCTGAGGAGAAACTTAGAAAGGAAACTACTGGCTTTTCTTCTTTCCTTTCAAGTAAGTCCTCCTTAATTATTTTCATAGTAATTTCCCATTTCCAGTAATCAGTGGCAGAATTATTTTATTTTAATACCTAGAAAGTTTCCATCAAACATGGAGATGGTAATGCAGAAATTTTGTCAAGTGATAGCCGTTTAGGAACAAGACAGTCTTCTTTCAAAATAAAAATATAACTAAAATACCACTTTCACTCTTCACTCCTTGCAGGAAATAAGTAGGAACTTCTTGAGGTAGGGGAAGATTTCATCAGCTTTATGGATCTGAATAAACCATTAAGTTTTAGATTAGTATCTCTTACAGATCAGTGTGGTATTAATCAATGTATAGGATACCTGTAAAACACATAATGACATTTTGCAGTTCTACATTAAATTCTGAGAACAACAGTATAACAGCAGTGAAGGATGAAAGAACTGTGGTAACCTAGATAGCCCAAGCAAACAAAAAACATCCTTCCCTATTTCTATTATGTCTTTTTATATTTTGCCAAGGAAGAGACTGGAATGCTTTTATTTAAAGTGAAAACATTAGGAGAATCAAGTCTGCTTTTCATGCCTGAAACTAAGACAATACAACATGAGGGCATGAGAAGGTGGACCAAGGAGTAACACCTACATTTGTTAAGTAAGCATCATCCTGTCCAGGGAGTGGGGATGCAGCAAGACAATATAACACAAACCCCCTGTATCATTCACTTCACATATTTAGGCGTGGCTCCATGCTTATTTCACATAGCACTTAGACTTACAGGCACCAGGCATCTACCCATTTCACATGTCAAAGTAAGAGGGTTGTTTAAAAAAAAACCTAAATAACAAAAAACATACATATACAAAACCAAATATACAATGTATGTCTTCCTTTAGACAAATCCCAAAAGACACTAGCTCAATCAATGTATCACACACCCTTCCAACTTAAATGTCAACCACAACTTTGCAATTAATGATTTATGCTGTCTCTAAAGAGCAGGCACAGCTATGGACCCTGAAATAACATAATCTCTCAGTATATCTTCACAGGCTTATGTAAAGGTAATTTTACCACCAAGTGCACACTTGATTGCTAAATACACATTTTGAAATTGAGTGGCATTTTTAATTTTCCCCTATCAGATTCGTACATATAGTAACTGACAACATCCACAGAAACAAATCCTCTGCAACAATTCTGTGCCAAAATCAACTTCATACAACCCACATCATATTTTACATAGCCACACCCCTAGATAAAATGGCATCCAACCAAAAGACCAAGCACGTATTCCATACAGAATTATGATTTTTATTCTACAAACACATTCTGCACCAACAACAGGAAGAAATATATTCCACCTTTAACTAAGACATCTGAATAAAAGGTAAGGGAAAACTGACAGCCATGCAGCCCTGGTTGTGGAGTGCAGCCTAGAAAACAAATCCACGTAGATACAGATGTGTTTCTCTCAAATCATTCTTTTTCTACCATAAACAGCTTTATGAAAATACTCCTCCTGTGCAAAACTTAACCTCCACTACATAATAGTAGCAATTCATACAATTGCTCAAGGACAGAAATTTCCAGTTATAGACAGGAATACTGTTTCACAGAGAATAAATCTAATCCTGTCCTCAACCAAAACAAGCTTTTCAGTAGCATCTTATGCCAGATAAACTGTGGGATTTTGCCAAATTAAGGGGTGAACATCCTTCATCTCCCAGTATTTTCCCGATTTATTAGAACTCAACCTATACTAAAATTTGCAGCTGCACATTAGTATCAAAACAGTGAGACTGTGGGAGGAATATGCACTACTCTTGGCAGTAATCTACAGTTCACTAGGTTAATTCATGCTTCAAACCTTACCCTCATCTCTGCACATTCCTTTAGAACCAAGCCCTAAAATGACATTCTTAAACTTCATCATTTTTGAATCCTGAACTCATCTCGGAGACAATGATACGTTCTGTTACAATGAACTTATAGATTCCTCTGCACAGTTTTGATCTTTTTCTTTCTTTACTCAGCAGGACCCATAACCTCTACTAATCCTAACACCTTACTTCATTAAAAACTATTAAACTACTTTGCCTTTGTAATCCAACAATCAACATAAGTAGTTAAAAGCAATTCCATCATTCAGTAATTAACTGCTTACATACAGCACCCAGAAAATTTTGTAAGTACATCTTATGTTAAATCAAGTGGTGTTTTTGCTATAGGTTTTTCCTTTCATGTATTTTGCAGACATTGTAACAACAAAACCCATAAAATTCATAAAAGTTATCAATAGCATTATCTCCAGACTTGTACTTCTCAAAATCACCCATCTAGAAATCAGCTACATTGAAAGAGAATGGTTAATCTAATAACGTGAATGATTCAATCAAGCTTCACTTTACCCTTTACTTTTCATTTCACACAGTCAGTAGGTAAATAAACATGACATAACCTGATACTTGGCCATTCATTAGACTTAATCACTCTAACAATTTACTTCAAACATAGTCATTTCATAATGGCTACCGTGACAGGCAAAGAACCTTAAGAACTTACACAGGTGGCATAAATTCACAATACACATTTACAACTTCCAACATCTAAAATATACTCACATGTTTAAGGTATATAAGAACTTAAGACAAACAACACAGTATGAGAAACTGACATTAAGGCTTATTTCTGTGGCTTGTTGATCCACAGTGAAAACAGCACTTTGCCAACATTAAGTACATAATAAACAAAAAGCTCACTACATCTGCCTTAAAGCACTAGCCATCCAGATAGGCACCATGAGCACAGGTAAAAGGAAGGTAAGATGTAGGTGAAACAAATATATGTTTATAAAAACAGTATGGGTACAAGCAAGAAACTTCAGAGTAACCCCAACTTCTAGTGAAGAAGGAATGGGACAAAGATAATATCTGTTGAAATACCAGTAAAAATCAAGTATAACTCCAAGCACAAGACGCCCTTTATTTAGAAGCATTTGGCAAATGACACAGTAACAAATTACTTTACTCCAAGATACTAACAAAGATGTCTTCGCATTCCAGACAAAAGTGTAAGTGTAAAACTTCTTTTACCCACATAATGTAGCCATCTCCTAGCAGAGAGCAGAAAGGACCCAAACTCTACCAGAAAAAACAAACTAATAACATAAATAAGCTGTTTACAATAACTTATGAAATAACAGAAATAACATAGGTTATGATAAAAAGGGCAGGGATAAAGCCCCACTTCTCAAAACGCTATGATGACATCAGAAGAGAAGTACTTTGCACTGGGAGTACACATCTTGTCATTTTGTTCAGCCTCCACAAGTCTCCTCTCATGCACTGAGGAAGATGTTTCTTTTATTGCAGAAACTCCTGTGCTAGCAGAAGCCAAGCCTCTCCACTCAGCAGCACTGAAGGTGGTCCTCACAGGCCATACTATGGAGTGTGAATGTGTGTGGTGAAATCCAGGACTGGGCTTTACCACACTGGACCTACAGCAGTGCCAGGGAGATAAGGGACAGAAAGACACGGGAAGCAGTTCACTCTCGTGCCCTAATAGCCTTGCCAAGGATAAAAGCAACTGTTCAGGCTCCAAAAGTCTTAGGATAAGCCTTCTTCCTCAATTTCTATGCATCTAAGACATATTAACATATATAAAATAAACGTTGAAAATTAAAACTCCCATAGAAAATCCCACTCTAAAGATGAAAAAAAAACTATGCAAGTGCCTTTTACTAATAAATGGAGCACAGGAGCCCACTGCTTAATGAGATTGTCAGATAGAGACTCTCAGAGTGAGAATATATGCAAGAGACACGGAGACAAAGCCACTGATCACCACGGTAATAAAATATCTCAAATGCAGGATCCAGCAGCTAAGGTACAATATTAAGATTCTTTTAAGGGCCTGAGACTGGATCAGTTTCTGTAAAAATCAAATTTATAGAATTTTATGAAGTGTCAGGAAGGAAAGTTCAAGTGCAAGGTGATTGTGCTAACATGACTACAAGCATTCCTGCCAACAAAATTACTGACTATTGTCACCTTAAGAACCACTGAACCAAATCTAGAGAATACAGATACAATAGCCTTGCTAGACAGTATTAAAAAACTTGCTACAACTCCTACAAAAATTAGAAGGCATTAACTGAGTCAATTCAATTTGACTGAGCAGCAGTCAAAGCACTGAGTCACTTCAACTTCTTCTTGTAAGTAAATCATAACTCAGGTAGATAAATAAACTAACATTTAATAAATAAAACCTCAGAAAAGGGAAGTGCAGAAGAACACAGCTTCATTTTCAATGACTACTTTCCATCTCCTAGTGCCATAATACAGTTTTTCAAGTAATTTACAGTTAAAATCTTATTTTCTTTGAAACACTTCTGGACTATTTTTAGTCAGTCAACTCAATGTTTTTCCCTCAATAACGGTATTTACCCATATATAAGTTTAGGCCAAAACTGAATTGGCAACAACATACTGCTCCTTACCACTCCTGACATTTTTTATTCTCTCATTTCATTCAGATTGTTAACTTTTACTAGTATAGAAAGTCTTGTCCAAGTCCCTTTAATGCTTTTATTGGAGAATAAGAGGAAACTGCTCTCATGGAAGACAGTTCCCAATATCATAAAGGCATAACAGTAGGTGGCCATGTGCAAGTGTAAAAGGAGGGTAGCTTTTACTAACTTCACAATATATTTTTTCTTTCTGGAAAGCACAGTGAAAATCCTTAAGTCATCTGGTGATCTCATTGCGCTGAGACCAGCACAGTTCCCAAACCCATGACTCATTCCAATCCCAGCAAAAAAACTGCTGGAGAGACAGATGTTTTGTTTATGAATTAATTCCTTCAGTATGTCCTGCTCAAAAAAAAAAAAAAAAAAATCAGGCTTTACTTTGTATGCAAAACACAAAGCATGTCAGTCATATTCCTGCATTACTCTTCTCTAAAGGGCCCGTCTCCAGCTCCCCCCAGGTGGCCACAGGCCCCACCAAGCCAGTGGCACGTCCCAGCCTGGCCTCAGGCCACCCCTACAGCCCTGTGTGACCACAGCTCTGCTCAGCAGGACTTCTGTGATCCAGCCCCCAGCTGCTGGTGGGCTGACACCCAGCCTGGGCTCCACCTCAGCCCCAGTGAGGTGTCCATGGCCCAAGCCACCCAACAGGCCGGACCCAGGGAGCCCTCACCACTGCTGGTGCCACAGCCACAGGGACCCTGCAGCTCACAGGGCACCTGGGCAGGTTTGACCAACGTGAGAAACCAAAGATCAGCTTAAAACCACCGGCAGCTGTTTGCACAAGGAACGCCAGCAACAGCTTGAGCAAACGCACTAAGCGGCAAACAGGATCCAAAGCCTGTGCTTACTCAAGCCTTCTGCAGGTATTCCAAGTTCATAAGTACATGGGAAGGGAAAACAAAGGCATCAAGCAAACAAAACTTGTTTTTACTCTCTTTTAGAAGGTTTTAAGTAATGGATAGCAGATCATGAGAGACACTACCGCAGAAATTACCAGCAAAGGTCAGGCAAAGTGTTGAGAGTAGAGAAGCACAAGGAAGGAAAGTCAGAACCCCTCATCATTGCCTGCACATAGTAATGCAGCAGTAGCCAGCTGGAGCTATTTCTTCTTCAAATAAAAGGTAATTATACAAGAGACTGCCCAGCTCAGCAGTGGGAAAGAAGACAACATGCATCTGAAAAGCTATACTACTGAATCAAAAACTTTCTGCTTATATGTGGTTAGCAAGGGCAGCAAGGACTTCAAAACTGCAGATGGAGATCTTCAGAGGGAGGGCTGCAAAACTTCTGCAGAATGACAGCAGCAGCCTGATTTGACGATGACCTAAAAAGGCTGCAGAATCTCCCTTAGTCACCACACCTCCTGTAGGCAAGCCTCAATGCACAGAGCCAAAGTAACTCATGACAAACTCTGAGCTGAGACTTAGTAGAAAAGAAAAATGACACAAGAAACTCTAGTCTAATAAAAGCACATTAAAAATTGCTTCAGTGACACTGGCAAGAAACCCAAATTTGATAGGAGGCAAAGGAGCTGCCAAGCCTTGCCAGTTCTTCCACTCTAAGTCAAGATAACAAGATAACCACTTCAACAACAGTATGATAATTAGAGAGACAAACACATCCTTTATATGTCAAAAAAATTCCTGGTTATTCGAATACAACAGTTCATGCATAATAGCGCTCAGATAACAACTCATCAACATTTAGCAACATCCTGGGAGCATAATCCAATTCTAGTAAAATGATAAATAGAGCAAGGCAAAAAGGAGAATTATGCACAAAATGGTCTCGCTCACAGTTAAGAATGGTTCCTGTTCCATATCGGCCCCCAATAGGCAGTCATCTGAATTTAAGGAAGTCTGTAAATTTGAAATTAGAACAGAAAATAAATCCTTGAACCTATAACCACATCTAAACAGAAAGAAAAAAGTTCAAATAGTTAGCATTGCTACTGTGTATACATAGCAGTGGAATTAACACTTAAAATCAGATTTTTGAGCAATTTGTGCAGTAGTTCAAAAAAAGTAAAAGCAGTTTCACAGATGTTCTAGTGCTAGAACATGTAACTATCAGTAAGACACTAGCCTACAAACCTCAATAATTCTATCTTTCAAAATGCTGGGTATATAAAAAAAGTAAGACTGCAACTTCTTCCTGAACAGTTATGAGCAATTTTGAGGTAATATTTCAAAATAAACCTTGCTGAATTTCAAAGGCTTATTTTCCAAAGGTTTTTCCAAAGGTTTGCTCCCTGTTCAGTCAGTGAATATATAAAATGACAAGCACAACTGCCCACTGTAAACAAGCACTCTTATACCCACTTATAGATAAGAGATTCTTTACAGCATTCTCTGTTGCATAAGGAGGCAACATTTTGAAATTCAAAGCAAAAAATATCAATAAAATCTAAATAAACAGGTACCAATGATGGGCAAAATTTCAGTTAAGACTTACTCATTGTTTTTGGTGTTCTACTGAACATCAAAAACAATGGATCAACTTATTTCTGGTGAAAGAGGAATGAGGAAGTTTTTGTTCAGAAAGAAGTTTAACTCTACTGAAACTCAGAAAATAGATTTCGAAAGCATTTCAAAAGATCCAGTCCCTAATGGGGGTAACTCAAACATGTATTATTTACAACTGATATTTCTCTAAGCAGTTAACACCAACTCAAGGTAACCTCCTGTGGGAAACAGTAAAGGTAAGAAAATTTTCAGAAAGCTGGTAAAGCAGGCCTTAGAAAGAACAGAGAACTAGCTGCAGCTACATCTGTCTAAGTCAAAGGAAGCCCACTCTAAGCATACAAGATATAAATAAATGAATAAATAAATGGAACAAGCAATTTCTTGGCTTGTTTTAATAGCCTTTAGTCTAACTTACTACTAATGTAATTTCTACAATTTATACCTCAGCTGCATCTGCATAATACTTCAAACTCACAAGCACTGACAGAGTGAATAAATGCACTAAAAGTAGTAATGAAACTAGTAATCTGACATTTCAAAATCAGAAACTATTGTCCCTGTCTTGATGGATAAAATTAGTTTGAACAGTCTTAGAAGAAATACAGATTTATATCCTCAAAATTCAAATTTAAAACTGAAAAAAGGGAAGACCTTTCTATTTAGCACAGATCAAAAATGACAAAAATCTGTCCATGCAAAGGATGAGCACTTACTTGGACATTTTGGTTGCAGAATATACAGCTCATAGTCGACAGCTCATGTCCTGTTTGACCCATGCTTAATTACAGTGCTCTGCCAAGCATTCCTGTCTTACTTGAGCATTCCTTGTTACACACCAGGTTCATGCCTGTGCTTGTGACACATAAGCATGAGGTAACTGCAGGGCTTATGCACAAGGTAAAAGTATGCAACAGTCACATGCATCCATGCTGGGATAGCTCAGCACTTTTGCAGAAAACCACAGACAGTACAATGGGCAAAGGATAAATTATGATCCTGACAAGTATTTTATCCTTGCCACCTGATGAAGAGATCCCACACAGCCATTAAAAGCACTGCAAGGGGTTTGATCTAATTTACAAGGAATTTGGAAAATTCATATCTATTTAAAAGTGGATTTGAAAACTGTCACTTATACTCAAGTTGTCATTTTCACTCAAATAAAAATCCACAATGACAGCCATCAAGCATTCCCAAAGGAGAAGGAAACTAGAAACCTAGAGCATATTCATAAAAAGAGGTTAGGTGAAGAAATGAAACCAGTCAAGTCTTTAGTGACAGTTGAAATCAAATGAAAAACCTAAGATTACAACTCCTATTGTGTTTTCCCTTATAGTTATTAATTTTTTCAAATTACGAATTACAAGTCTTTAGGCAGAAAGCTTAATTGCTTGCTTTGTATCAAGCAAGTTCCAGACAGAAACAGTTTTTTAACTTTTCCAAAATTAGGCTTTGACTGAACAGAATTTCTGGGATGATGAAACATGCTTACCAAGCACTGCCAAAAGTGAAATTCCATGTCACTTCCTTTTGGTTTCCTTTGAATTACTGCACCTGTAAATTAGGTACCTTGAAGAACAGCAAATGATATTAACTACAAGGCATCCAGTACGAAACAGTACGAAAAAGATGCCAGTTTCCACCTTCTAGCACAATCATACAAAACAAAGCAGTTATCAATGAGCAGAGAGCACAGCTCTTCCTTCAAGCCAAAGCAGCAAAAGATATTATCTGACTTCACTGACAAACTGTTACATTTTAGGTGGTCTAATAATACAAAATGCTCCAAAATACAAAATTAAAAAAAAAAACAAATAAACCCAAAAAACCCACAATTGAATGGTCAATCCTAAAGAGTGGTAATTCTCAGCCAAGTACACAAATAGATGCAAACAAAGTATACTGAAATAAAGGACTAGATTTGAAAACTCACATTTATAAGTTGTATCCTGCCGTCCCACATAACGTTCCCTCTTCCCATTTTAGTTCAGAGACAGCACTTCACATACTATAACAAAGGGGTTAACGTGTTTATCTCCAGTATACCCATTCTATTAAACCAACAAGAAAAAAAAAAGGAAAAAAGAAAGAAGCAAACCCACATGCAAAGGTCAGATTTCCAAACCATTCTCACCTGACTACAGGGACAGTATCCATAGGGGAAGGCTCCCTTTCTCTTCCTGGTCTATTTCAAAATGACCTTTCTTTGATTACCTTCATAAACCTGTTTTGCTAAATTGGAAATATCTACAAACATTGCTGTGCCCACTGGTGGAAAATGGTAGGCAAAAAGGACCTTCTTCAGTCACTCTGAATCTTGAACATAGAAAATAATGCAGGAAAGAGTATCCAGAAGAGCATCCATATTATTTTTCCATAAAATGATGTACAGTATCTGCACTACCAGTGAAGTCTAGAATTTAGAACGGCTCTCAGAAATAATTTGTATTAGGCAGCCACTACTGGCATTATGCAAGCTTCAGTGTGACATCAGTGTTCTTCTTTTAAAACTCAAATCGCTAAACAAGACTGATGCCTACTGATTTGTGGATTAAAAGAAACTGCTTGCAATGAAGCATTTGGTTGACTTAAGAGATTGAATTTTTAGAAAACCATTTTCTGGCAGTCACACTTTACACACATTAACAGAAGATCTCAGAAGTCATATTCTAAGAGAGGAATTGCCACCTCCACCTTAGAAAGAAAAAAATAATCCCAACTAACTTTATCAATATAGTTCTAATTCTAGTGTCTGGCAGGAACCGTCTGTCTCTTACTGCAGTGTTTCCTCTGATTATGCAGTTTAAGAAAAAGAGGTTTGTCTCTATGCTAAATCAGCCCCAAAATCCTTTAAAATTATTATGATAATCTAGGCATATAATTATTTTTTCACCACAGTACTACATTCTGTTCAACACCTCTACTTCAACTCCATCAAGCTGTAACTCCTGTCTTGTTTCGATACAGTTTTGAAGAATGCCTTGAGCAATTTAAATCTGCAAATTTCATACCACAACCTGAATACACAGAAGTGATAATGAACTTAGCTGGTTACAGGAGACAAAATCATTTCCCAATTTATGCATCTCCAGTATGTAGTTTTTTGGGGGGAGGAGTGGGCAGTACTATGCAGGTGATATAGAAGAAAAGGAATTGGAAGCAAAATGTTGGATCTGAATGCCATAACTGTGGAATATTACCAGTTCTGATCCACACAACTCTGCTTTTATTAGCTTTTTGAGTGTGTTTCCTGAAGAAGACATAAAAAGAAATTACCTACTACCACTTTTTATATAAACTTAGTTTCAGTAAGTGCTTACACTACTTTGTGCCTGATCTTTGAGCTTATGTCCTCTAATTCACATATATTGGTAGACTACATTTTGGGAATATTTCAGTTGTGTTTGAAGAACAATGTTTTGATGAGAGAGAAATCTAGGACAGTTTTACAGCTTTAATAAAATGCCCTCATTGTTATTATTCAACAACACATTTCCAATGAAAATAGGAATGATGTCATTTATTTAAGGAGAGGCAGAAACCTAAACACTGCAATCACACATGACAGAAACTGGTGGTACAATCCCAATAATTTCAAAATGTGAAGAGGGGTGTAGGTGAAAGGGAGAACAATATTCCCAATTCGCTTGAAGTTACCCAAGTTTAATGAACAAATGTGATTCTTTGTATTTCAGGGTTTTTAAATCTACACTGAACAGTCTAGTTGAAATTAACATGTTATTCTGGCTATTTCTGCTGTAATTGACAATGAATGAAGATGAAAGATGAAACTGACAATGAAAGAAGATGAATTTCATCTTCCCTTCAAGCCCATGCAATCTTTTTTCATTTGCAATTTGCCAACACCCAAAGATATTAACCATAGCCTTCAGGCTATTCCCAGGCTTTATTATTGCAGGGACAGAAAATGACAACATTTTCATACAGTGCTTTCAAACCCAGTCAGTGTGGCCTCTGAAGCTCTCAGAAGAAGGTTACCTCATTCTCTCTTCCCTTGTGCTGCAAAGATGATGCTAACTGCACTTCACACACAGAAAGAACTAGGTCCTTCAAACATCACCAGGTTTTCTCTGCCTTCTGTCAGGAGAACTCGCCCTGCCCAGGATCTTATCTCCCAGTAGTCAGGAGGGCAGTACAGCTGCATTCACACTGAGGAGATGTGTTTTCAATGTACCAGCACATTTGGTGACTTTTAAGTTTACCCTATGACCTGTCAGGTTTCCTAAAATAATGTACATATGTTTGCTGAACATTCAAATGTGCGCAGTACCCCTTCTAGCTTTTGCGGATATATTAACTGCTTCAAGGTATCTGACACCCAGTAAGCCCCGGGTGCAAACACCAGAGGAAAGGCATAAAAGGAAACTCAAATTGCTCACCTTATCACCAACAGTTCCTGCTCTTCTACAATCAAAGCAGATAGCCTTGTTAAATAAACTATGTAAATCAGATTCAAGATCAAATGCAAATGTTTACTGTCTTTTGTCTTTCCTGCTATACAACAGAACAATTTACCACTGATGCCTTTTCACAACTGTAATAAGAATGATTCAGATCTAGTACTTCCTTGTACTCAGCTCTGTCTTCACCAGAAACACAATTCCCTGCTCTTTTCATTCCTGAAAAGAATCAAAAATGGCTTTACTCAGGGGGTGTAAGCCCTGTTACAAAAAAGTGGCAAGGCTAGAGAAGTGTGAAAACATACACTAAGTCAGAAGGAAAATATATTTAAGCAAATTTGCATCAACTAGGATCTTGTTCTAGAACTGTAAAAATCTTATCCAGATTATTGTTATTAATACACTTCTGTGATCAGTACTCTTTACTGAAGTGTGCATGGCACTCTATACCTTGTTAAATATCAAGGTTTTGTACGTTTTTGCTGGTAGCTTAACACTTTTCTTTGACATCTTCTCCTTTTAATATTAAGCTTTTACACTAATCATGCTGTAACCCAAGTAAGTGACCTGATGCAACTACAGTCTTTTTAATCACCCATACCTGTGTGAAATTTGGTGAAGGGATGGAATAGAAGATAAAAGAAAAGCAATCCAAATATGTAACACCAGAATAATGAGAAACTTAAGAAAGAAGGAAACAAAGAAGGGAATCCCTACTAATTTTTATATAAAGACAAATGTGTAACAGTGACCGGACAGACTTAAAAGAAAGTAGAAATGTCTTCCTCCAAGAGGAAGAAAATCATTTAGTGTCATCCATTCAAGAGACACCCAGAATCCTGTGAGGCACACAAGTATCTTTAAAGTTAATGATGGTCTGTGCTCATTATGTTCAACAACTAGAGAAATCCCTGAGAGAGATCTTCAGGACAGGTAGGTGAAGCCTCACAGATAATTACTTATACTTAAGAGCCCTTTCAGTAGCTTTCCTTTCAGAGCCTTTTCAGTAGCAAGGATTCAGCCATGCATTTTATGATGGATGTTATCACTAATAAAATACATTAAACACAGTATAAACAAAAGACAAAAGCAAAAAAACCCCAAACGAGCCAAAAATTTCCCATATCCCACAAAGATAAGGGAGATGTTATCACTAATAAAATACATTTTAAACACAGTATAAACAAAAGACAAAAGCAAAAAAACCCCAAACAAACCAAAAAAATTCCCACACCCCACAAAGATAAGGCAAACCTGTTTGATTTTGCACACATTCACTTTGCAAATAACATTTTCATCCTCACCCAGTAAGTATCAGCTATCATGTTACCATCACAACAGTTTTTCAGGGTTGCATATGTAAGTTTCAATCTTCAAGGAAAACAGCCCACCCACTCAAAGGTCTGAATCCAAGCCTTGGTAGATATAAGAAATACTAAAACATTGTTTGGGGGTTTTTTAATAGTGAGTTTACATAAAATGCAGATGAACAGTATACATTTCAGGGGTGATACTGGGTCAGAATATAAATTAACAGCCTTTATTCAACCTGACAAGTACAGCGAGGCCACCAATGAAACACAATGTATACAGATAGGCAGGGAAGTTCCAAAAAAAGAAACCCACTAAGCAATATCCTTATTAGAGTCTTAGTGCACCCAAAATGGAAGCTACATTCTGGTCATTCATCACTAAGGTAGCAGAACTTAGTATTCCACAAGTTCATATGCTTTCTAGAGTCCAACAGAACTAATCACTTTTTAGAAAGTGGGATATTATCAGGATTGCAGCAGTTAAAAAAATTTACTATTCCTGTCTACATGTTAGAAAGTTTTCAAAGATGAAAAGAAAAGTCAACTACATTTTTAAAGTTAATATCCCAAAATACTTGGGGCAAGGGGAAAAGGAGGGCAGGGAAGCTTAGGGTTTTTGTTTTTTCTTCAAAAAAGGATTCACAGTACTCCATTCGCTGAAAAAAAGAAAGAAGCATTTCATTTGCAAAGTACACGTTATGGACTACAAGATCTATTAGTATTTTAGAACCTTCTGTCTCTCCAAGAAAATTTAATACAGAAAGTTTTGCAAGGACAGGCAGCTCTGTAAAAACCAACATCTATAATAAAAGAGCCATGAGTGTAGGCACATAGCACACGGTACAAATATTGTTCTTACAACTTCTTAAAAGGCTTTCATCTAGCTTTTACAAGGATACTAATTTCTCAAAAGCTACATCATTATAAGAGCTGCTTCTAAATCCTCATAAGAAAGAAAGATTCTGAAATTAAGAAAGAGAGTGTTAAGCATTCTGTGCTTTTATCTACTATGCCTACTGATGTTTCAGTCTTTCCTCAAAGAGCAATCTTTTGTATGGCCATCTGCACAGCAAATAAAGAAAGCAAGAGATTTTTCCCAAATAAAGATATCACAAAACTGTGGGTATAGCCCTAATAGCCAGATGCATACTTGGAATTCTTTGCAACCCATTAGTTTTAGTTGCTCGCTCAGCTTGACAATTCTAGCATAATTTGTACTTGAGAGACTATTTTATTACCGTAGAAAAGAACAATTTCACAGGACCCCCAAGAGAACTGAGATATTTCCATCTGGAATCAAGCAAGGATCTACTGCTAATAAACTTTCCAAAATTTTTTTTCTCAGATGTCCATTCAGGCCAAAGACCAAAAAAAAAAAAAAAAAAGAAAGAAAATATTGTGGTTATGCAGAGATGCAAATTCATCTCTTAAAAAGCAAAGATCTCAGGTATACATAAATATGTAATAATTTACAAATAATGTATACTAAAGATAACTTTTAACCAATAATTTAAAAGAAACACAATAGAAAAGTCAAAGTACTATATAGCTACTATATGTACTATATAGATACTAAATATGTCTGACCATACTTAAAGTGCTCAGACATTTTAGAACGATGAAAAATGCCAACCAGAAGCAGCCCTTCAGTGTCCTGTACCTCGTAATACAGATAATCCTACACTGAAATCAATTGCTCCAGTCAATGAAAGATTAAAAGATAACAGATGCATTTATCTTGCCTTTGAATGTATATTACTCACATTTTAAGCTTAATTAAATACAGAATAGTCTGCACATAATATATTAGATTTGCCAGCACCATACTGAGGCAAACAACCACCCACAACTTCAAATTTCTCTTTTTCTTTTCAGTGACCCTTTAGCACTGGCAAAGCATTAGCTTCTTTTGTTCAACAACAGAATAAGAAGCAACCATTTAATAAGACATCTAACATAATTCCAGGTCCTTCCTTATTCTAGCTACATTTCTTCAGGCTTTTCATTTTTAAATATTCAGAAAAAAGTTATCCAGCTCTGCTAATTTAAAAGCATTTATTCCTAACAGCTATTATTTACTCAGTGTGCGTGGAATATTTCAATCCTGTCACAGACTATATTAACACATCTGGAAAGATCCAGGACATACCACAGTGGGATTTGTAGAACACTTACCTTTCATCCCTTATCATCAACAACTTTGTTGTTTCATTTAAAGCATGCAACTCAGAAGAAAAGTTGTGAAAGAGGAGTAGAATTGAAAGTATAGGGAAATGGAAACTATAAAGTAAGTCACACAACTGCAGAACTATTGAATGGCTTGGGTTCAAGGGACTTTAAAGAATATCCAATTCCAGCACACATGGCTGGGTCATGTCCAGCCTCTCAGCCAGCAACACCCCCAAGTCCTTCTGGGCAGGGCTGCTCTGGTCTGTCCATCCCCAGCCTGTGCTGGTACTGGGGGTTGTCCCAATCAGCTGCAGCACCAGCACTTGGTCTTGTTAAAACTCCTGAGATTCCCATGGGCACAATTCATGAACTTGTCCAGGTCCCTCTGGATGGAATTCCATCCTTCAGGTGTGTCAACCTGAAGCTCGGTGTCATCTACAAACCTCAGCTCAGTGTCATCAGCAAACTTGCTGAGGGTGCACTCAATCCCTCTGTCTATGCCAACTATAAAGATACTAAATAACACAGTTTACAGATCCCTAAAGGACACCACTTGTCATCGATGTCCCTTGGGACTCTGAGCCATTGACTACTACCCTCTGGATGGGACTGTCCAACCAATTTCTTATCCGTTTAACAGTCCATTCAGCAAATCCTTCTCTCTTCAATTTAAAGAGGATGCTGGGGAGGACCTTGTCAAAGGTCCAGATAAACAACATCTGTAGTTTCCCTTGTCCACTGATGGAGTCACTCCAACACAGGCCACTTGATCAGGCAGGACCTGCCCTGGGTGAAGTCGTGCTGGCTGAAGTCTCAAGGCACCTTCCTGTCCTCAATGTGCCCTAGCATGGCTTTCAGGAGGATCTGTTCCATGACCTTCATGAGGCTGGCAAGTTGGTAGCTTCCAGGATCCTCCTTTCTATCCTTTTTCAAGATGGGCACAATCCTTCTCCTTTTCCAGTGATCTGGGTCCCATCTTACTCTTTCCAAAAGTTACCTAGTTTCTAAGATAAACTAGAAAAGTATAATTATTTAAATGAAGATATAAGAACATGAAGAAAGGTGAGAAAATAGAGGAAATCAATCTCTAGCCAACTTTCTTTGACCAAAGATTCCAAAGTTAATGTTTAAACTGACGCATGACAGGGAAATACACACCTATTAAGTCCCTTAAGAAGTCCCTGGGGACCGCTAAATGAGGTTTGAAAGAGAACAGCCTCATGATTAAAATCACATACAAGGGTTTCTATGATAAAAAATAGTGAGAAATGAGGAAGAAACAGACAAAATTACAAAGGCAGGAAACAAAGAGTGAGATTAGAAGGAGTTTAGACACAGCTGAGACCATATTACAGAAATAATCCTTGCCCATGGAAGACAGCTGAACCAGTGCTACTGGTTCATTAATCAGATAAACACCTCCCATAGCTCCCACACCTCAAAAGAAACTCATTGCACCTCTCTGTGTTTCAGTGGTACTGAACTCTCCTCCCATCTCAGACATGTTTGTAGGGGAATTGCTGCACTTCCTGGGAGTACTCTAGTATCTCTTTTCTATTTTCAGAAAATTTTATTCAACATAACAAACTACAGTAGATTATATCACAGTCTGGATTCCATTGTTCTGATCCCTACTATTCCCTCCTCAGCATTGCTCACTAAGTGAAATGAAAAGGATTTTCCTCTTACTGCAAACTAAAATAAGTATTTACCCCACTATCTGAAAAGCAAGACTCCCTTTTAATAGACAACCTCACCTTATGCCACCCTTTTGAAAAGGGAAGGAGGAGAAATGTTTAAATGAAAAGGCAAAAATAAGTATGAGTGCTCAAGTCAAAGCTGGAAACGTCCTGAAATTCAGATAAGCCTGTGCTGTAAGAACATGAAATAAATCCACATAGTGGGGGGAACATAGAGAAAAAGAATCTGGTATTTACTGCTTTGTCAGCAGCAGGAAGTGAGAAAATGCTCATAGCCACCAAACCAGCTCCCTATGAAACACCCAGACACTACACCTTCACAAGGGTGGCTTTTATTGCTCCACCTGTGAAAATTCATTTCCTTCTGTGCACAGACTCTGTGTGGGGTACATGCACAAACTATGTCAGACACAGAGGAAGACACAACAGATGCACCACGAAAGAGACAGAAAAACAGTCCATACACATCACTGCTTGTTGTACTCTATAAACCTAAGTAACAGGTTTGTTAAAACTGGAAAGGGAAGATGTTTGTGTTATACATTGGGCAAGATTCTCTGAGATGAATTCACAAATTTTTAAGAGCAAATGCACACTGAGTTGATTACAAGTTTCTTATTGAATGGCTTAAAATATAAAGTCTGATATGCTGATAATCAATAAAAACAGAACTAGAAAGATGTATTATTATCACAGTTTTACCATAGATATCACCTTGAACAACTCATTTAAGATCATTTCCTTTCCTTATGCAGAAAATGAGGGGTCATCACACCCAGCTCATGAATGAATGGGAGAGTTTGGCATCTGCTAAGCACTTATGGGACCACCAGGTCAGTGTTACAGGGCTGCACAAATGCATTCTTCAGCTTAACCACTGCTCAGAGACAGCTGTAAGGAAGCCTCACTTAGCACCCAAAGTGGTACTTGGGTTACTGTCAAAGACAATCCTTTCCTGCACTTTCCACGGTAACCAAATGAAATAGAAGAAACAAAAAACAAAACACAAATTTAGCTTTTGAATGAATAACAAGCCTACTTTCACACACAAAACCAGTCAGTATTCTCAAGTTAAGATTTGAAGACATCAGCTATTTTTAATTCCAATCTGTCAATAACTGATCTAATCCAAAACAAGTTCATTATTTATTACTGTTTAAAACAATCAACTAATTACAAGCTATGTCAGCATCTTGGCTATATCCTGCTTCACAAGTTTCCATAGCGGAGAAACATGAAATAAACATGTGTCTGATACTACTGGAGAATTCCCAGTTTTCTTTGCCCAAACATCCAGAAAACCAAATCAGCTCCCTAATAAACTAGTGAAGAGGAACAGAAAGCAGAACTGCAAACATGGTCTTATCACCCCCTTAAGAGGAATGCAGAAGCACTGTTATTGCACTCCAAGGACAACAGGATCAAGACTTGCCTCAGCCCAGACCTGCCCACTTTCACTAATAACAGTCATTTCTACAAGAATAAATGAGAAGATTTATACAAAAGTAACTAGAAGTAGAATTGGGCCCGCAATCATCTGGAACCATCATAAGCCTTACACTCCCACTCCAAAACAATGCTGTATCTTTCACAACAACCACCATCAAAAGAAGGGCAGTTTAATGCACTGTTGTTTTACATGATATGACTAAATCCAGTATATTTCTTAGTTTACAGAGCTTATCTTTGAAGTTTTCTTTTTAGGACGTTAAAATGCATAATGTTTACAAAAAAAAAAAAAGGTAAATGTAGTCCAGTATTTTTTAATTACATACTTCTTGTCCTCTAAAATGAAACATCATCTAGCAACCAAACAAAACCTGAAACTAGTCTTTTATGTAATTCTTTCAAGGATCTGAAGGTGCCCTATAGATGGCTCCTATCTACTAAATTCCTTAAGTGAGGTATAGGCACACTGGCTTCTTAATCCTTTCAAGGCTGTCATATTAGCCTTTGGTCAGATAAGGGCTCCGAGTTAAAAATATCATATTTGACACAAAGAATTTACTTTTAAGACAGTAAATGTCATATTTCACATCCCATAAAATCATTAAAGCAAGTTAGAAGTCCTAAGTCCTAGCTTCCTCCAGAAAAAAATTCAATAATAATAATCAATTAGCTTACCTTCCCAAGCTTTCTCAAGAGACACCCCCATGCAACTGATTTCCTGGGCTGGGAACAAGAACTGCCCACAATTCAGTATGACCTTGGCAAACTGGGGAAGCAGGGACAGTGCTGCGTCAAGATGTGTAAATGAGGTGTAACCCAACAGACACAGCTACCTCCAGCTAGCACAGTAGTCATAAAATTGTATTGCCTTACTCCCAGCAAACATAAAAGCTATTTCTGTTCATGCTTTTTAATACTTCTTACTGAAGTAATGTCATTACTATTTTGTGAAACACTACAATGCTGTGCTTCATGCCCCCAAGGCTTTCAACTCCTTCCACTGACTTGACAGGAAATGTGGACACCTCAGGTCAGAAGACAATCAGGTGCCCAAGTAGACAGCATTAACTCACAAGTCAATGCAGAACTGACATAAAGACTCTCATTTTAAGCCCAGACTCAATCACAAGTGCAATCTGTGTCTAAGTACAGGTTAATTAACAACTCTGCAAGGTACAACTGATCACCTACGGCAAATCCTTAATTTTGTATTTGGATATTTAAACAATAGA
This sequence comes from Taeniopygia guttata, assembly GCF_048771995.1. Taxonomy (NCBI): domain Eukaryota; kingdom Metazoa; phylum Chordata; class Aves; order Passeriformes; family Estrildidae; genus Taeniopygia; species Taeniopygia guttata. Next base: position 36,151,581 of record NC_133030.1, read on the forward strand.
TTATATACTGTAACTGTGTCTCAGCATCAAAGAAACACATTACCTCATCCTATAGTTACATACTAAAGGAACATCTGAAGCCTTAGTAGATACATAGGGAACAGAAACATTAAAGCAACTCTGAGACAAAGCTTGCCTACCTGCTCTGCTCAAGTCTCACTGAAGTGAGCTACAGCCTTTAGCTTCCACAGGAGTTAAATTAAATCAGAATCTTCAAAGCAAACACTTCCATCGTGAATTTCTGTAAGTATATTTCAGGCCCTGGTAAACTGAAAGCGATCCAAATACCCTTAGAGCAAACGCAGTCTGATATTATAGTCAAACTAGTCAATTGCCCAAAAAAAACCCCATTAAAACATGTAGATATTCAGTCTTGGTTACATTTTTCAAATACAGATCATACGTTACCAATGATGTGGGAAGCATCCAGCACCTCATATGCTGTTGAATCATTCTTTGCTCCTCTGACAGTCACTTCTGAACAGCTGCAAATGCACACAGGCTACAGTAAAACTGATGTTTTAAATAAACAATTGACACATTAATTTTCTTAAGCTGTGAGTTTTACTAAAATCAGTCAAGAATAATGCTTTTCAAAGAACATATTGAAAGTGTGTTTATACTGAAACTGAAATTCTGTATTGATTGAGACAAAAATTAATAGCTTGGGCACAATGTAAGATGATTCTAAAAAGGTCTCCATTTAAGGCTCAAAAAATTAGGTTAGGAAAGTTTCAGTTCCAGTAACCAAGAACTCCATTCCATCTGTGGATGTGCCTCCGACTTCACTCAGCTGTCTGCTTACAAAACAAAGTCTTCTTTGTTTGACATCCCCTCATACTAGTGAACCTCTATATTTACAAGCTGCAACTTCCTTTCTGTAGCTCCCAAAACAAATCATAGAACATCCTGAGTTGGAATGAACGCCCAAAGATCATGAAGTCAAACTCCTGGCCTTGCACAGTCAAACCCAAGATTCACACCATGGGCCTAAGAGCACTGTCCAAAAAAAGCTAAGCTTAACACAGCTCTTCTCCTAAAGAGAATGGTATAATAAAACTGTAAAAAGCAACTCCCAGAGATCCCATCCCCAGTCAGCTCTTGTACAGTTCTGTTATCTTCTTGGGGTTTTTGTACTTTAAAGTCAGGCTGCTTCTTTAAGGGAATGCCTTCAGCATATATCTAGATTTTAAAATGTAAAAAAAGCTAAGTTGTAAATTTGAATTTAAACACCCCCCTTTAAATCTTTCCTTAAGACAATAAGGGCAGCTGAATACAAGGTTTTTTGTTGGCCCTTTCTTGTGGAAAGACACCAGACACTTCCTTGTCTCCCTGAATCCTGTAACCTTCACACAATGAAGAACAGGGTAAATGCCCAGGTGCAGAGCCCACCTGCAGTGGATGCCTACCACCAAGGAACTGATGGCCACCAGGCAGCCAGAAAGAAACTCCTCGGCATTGTTATGCACGAGCAGAGCACATCTCTGAGCATCCATCCTTTCTCCACGCTGCCTGAAAGCCTGAGGCCCCAGCACAGAGTCCTACAGACTGCAAGGGTTTGCTGTTAGAGGGTAGAGTTGATTGTTAACTGACACTGAACAAATTGCCGCTTCAAAAACTATTTGCCATGTTTACATTAAAGTCACAGAGGTGCTAACAGACTAGTCACTATCCTCTGGGCATATCAGAGCACTTGGACACTTTATTACACTTTCAGGAACCTGCCATACAAGCTCAAGGAAATAAATGAACTCACAGGAACTCACTCTGTGTAATTCCAATCTGTCAATAACTGATCTAATCCAAAACAAGTTCATCATTTATTGCTGTTACATATTTAATTGTACTGTTTTACGCACAGGCAAGAAAAACTCAACCTACCCAGAAACCTGTTTTCCAAAGTCTCTCCATCCTAAGTGTTTCATACAGATACACATAATCTGGGGGTTTGCCCTGTTATTAATGGATCTGTCTGTACAGAAAGACAGCATGTTTCACACTACTTAGAAACTTCACATATATAAAAAACATGGGCAGACTCTAGGAAGAGATAATGAAGTGAAAATGTCTGAAGTTTAAAACCACAAAAGACAGTAAAGGCAGAAGAAAAAACAAAAAAAGAGATTCCTGGAGCTAGCACCATTTTCATATCTACAGCAAGACTAGTACCAAGTTTAAAGGGAAAAAAAAACCCAAGTCCAGCTTTCAGTGCTGGACTTTAATCCACAATTCATAACCGTAGAACCTTCAGTAACTTGCATTCACAGCCACTGGTAAGAATTCTGCACCACTGAGCAACCTTGAGCTCCCACAATGCTCCTGTTTTATTAAGGAAAATGTTACATAGCAGAAATGTCTTGATTTTTTTTCCCTTGGGGCTGTTGACAGTAGATTACCACTGTTATCTACATATAAAAGTCTGAAACTGACAACACACACAGAGAGAAACTTGGATCTTCCAAGCATCAGAAATCCAATACAATTGCTGTCTTTTAAAGAACATAGCCCATCCTTCCAGGAACATTACAGTCCCAACAGGACTTCAGCACAGCAGGAATCCTTTCCCAAAACTATCTGCAAAGAAAAATTATGAAAGGGAAAGTAGGAATATGCAATATAACAAGCTAACTCACAGTCATGCAATCCCATTTACAAAGGAATCTTTTATATTATGGCAAAGAAGCCCCACAGCACTGTCTGTGTCAAAAACCTCAGGTGAAGAGGATGTCTGCCTAAGCTTAAGATGGAAAAGGCAGCTTAATGTTCAACTACGAGCTCTAGACTATCACAAGGAACAACACATGCCAGAAGTCAACTGGGCCTCCAACAAATATATACTGGAGATAGAAAATGGATGACTGAGAAAAGGTTTTTCAGGATGGAGGAGGATACTGGCAGTTTTGAAAGAGCTTGAATACAGTGATTTTGTTAGATGGTCTAATATCTTTTTGGCCCTCAGTTACCCAGTGAATACATTTCATGAGTTTATTTCTGCTATAAATAGCTTCAGAAATGCATTTGCTTTTGAAAAATCATCATTCCTTTCTGTGATAGAAGATTACCCAGAGGAGGAAAAAAAAGGTAATAAGAGGCAATGTCCCCCCTCCCACTTCCCCAAAACCAGAGCTCCTCAGCCTAATGTTCACAGCCTAATGTTCTATGACATCGTTTAAGCAGGAAAACCAATAGTCCCTTCTCTTATTAACATAGTCTTGTTTTGAATTATTATTACTATTTTCCTCTCCTTTTCTCCAAGCTTAAGAAATTTTTTGGGGATAAGATTAAAGATCTGTATAACCAAGGAATGCTACACAACAAGAAACTGTAAACAATCACACAGTGTTTATTAGCACTGATAAAATACTAGATACATCCTAGTTTGCATGTCCTGACTCAGAATAAGAAGAAATAGACAAACCAAAAGCCTAATTTTAAACATGCTTCTATGCAGTTAAACCAGCACTAACTGCTGCAGTCATATGCAGAAGTGTATTAATGAATTCACTGGCATGTCTGGATACAATATAAATTAATGTCAAGGCTTTTTAGTTCATCCATTTTTCATATCTCCAACATCACTAGATCATTAGCCCAGGACTAGGAAAAATAAGTGTTCCTTCAAGGACTTGATTTTTCTCTGCACACATGTTAGCTATAGCATTCCTGCTTGGTTAAAAACAGAAAACAAGTTTGTCTTGCCAACATATTATCCAAACACCTGTGATTAAAACACTTTTGTACAACGTTGACAATGTCAGCTTACCAGCTGGACACTGGAAAGAGACATTAAGTTACAAGGAAAGAAGAAAGAACAAATACAGTATTACTTAGCATGCTTCTTCCCAAAGGAGACTAACAGCTACTATTTTACAGAGCTGGCATTTCACAGAATTTTATTCATCATAAAACAGAAGACATTTTATAGTCTTATAAGCTACATTTTTAAAAAAAGGTATTTTTAAGTTTTCTAAAATGTATGCTTTAATCTAATAACAACACTACAAACACAAGAAGTACCTATTAATGAATTAATCTGACTTAAGTGAACTTCTAGCAAAAGCAGCCTTAAGTAGTAAAAAGAAAGAATATTTAGCTAGGTGGAAAAAAACCCTTCATATTGAGGATTTTATAAATGGCTTATATCATCCTCACTGCCTAAACATCCCACATCCACACAGGACTGAAGTGATCTGAGCACAAATCTGTAAGAAAAAAAAAAACAACTAAGTACTTCTCTTTGAACCTTCCATAGCTCATAACACCATGTTATCATCACACTTCCCTGACTTTACATGTTCCTATCCAGACCATGTCTAGGAGACACTCAGAAACTTGAGAATAAATGAAATAGAGATGAGCAATGAACATGTGCAAGTTAACAGAAATCTCAGTTACCACAGCAAACACTCTTACTCAAGGGTAAGATACCCCTTATTTTCAATTGCACAATTCTTCACAGCCTTTTTTTTTTTCCACCTGGAAATTCCTTCACCTGAGGAAGCTATCACAAAATGGTGACTGGGCTAACTTCCAAAATAGTGCTTTCACTCTACACTCAAAATGTTACAGTACTTTTTATTTTCATTGTTTTACCTCAGTGCATTTAAAGGTGCCACGCAACTTTTAAGGCATAGTCCTGAAGAAAATCAAGAGTAATAGACGGGAAATTAGGGGGCATGACTACAATGTAGCTGCATTCCCTCAAGCAGAAAGGCCTTAAACATTTCACTGAAAGTGACTTTTTCAAGCATTTACTAAGCAGACTAACATCAGCCCCACAGGGAACAGTCTTCCTGAGGGTCAGAAGTTGTAAATTTCTATTCACAGAGCATGGGGGGAAAAAAATAATGCCCAGCTCCCCATTATGATTACTTGCATTCAAACTACCACAAGTATTTTTCTGTGTTCATTATGTTCTGAGTTGTTAGGGCCTCATTAAAAAAACTTACTAGAAGTACAGAAGAAATCAGGGGTAAAGTGTGCTTGGAAATTACAGATGTGAAAAAGAAACCCCTGAGTAGCTAACGCAATGCATCACCAGCAAGATACAACCTCCCTGCCCTCTGCTCACCCCTCCCGTACAAGAGATGACATGTTACAGACCTCCCCTACAGTTAGTCACTGCAGCACTGATTAGATGTCATAAGCAAAAGAAAAATCAAGATACCGTATTGTCATCTTCCATATTTTATGAAGGAAAAGGTCCTGCCTGCCACAGTAACGTTAAGCAGAGTCACCAGATGATCCCCATCATATGAGCAACAACTCTTAAGACTCTTAAGAGAGGTGTCATGGGTCTGTGGAGCCTGTTCAAGCAATGAAAAGCAGTAACACTAGCTCTGACTCACAAAAGGAAAACAGCCAAGTTGAAGACATCCTAAAAGACAGCTTATATTTAGAGAAAGATAGAGGGATTTGCAAAGTGATGTAATGCCTTAAACATAAGCTCCTCTGTTTGACAGGGGGCAAAATATGATGAAAAACGAATAACACATTTCTCTAAATAGTGGTAAATATTTCCTTGAACTTCAGATTTCATCAGCATCAGCACAAGACTAGTGGATAATGACAACAGTTTTTGAAGATTTTACTTTTCCATTATCAAAGCTGGCTCAAACAGCTTTCAGGGAAGGTGGTGGTGGCCGTTTCAATGGACTATCAAGGTTACTCTTGAACCATCGCGTTGGAAGGGGACCAGTACAGCAGCTTAGCGTTTACTGGCCGGTTCTGCGCGGCTCTTCACCACCCGCAGAACCTCCCGAGGACGGTCGGCAGGGACCGACCACCGCCGGGCTGTACCAGCGGCTCCAGACAGCGCAGACTTCGGGGCCGGTGTCAGAGCAAAGCCTCCTGTTCCGGCGGGCGGCTGCAGGGCCGAGCCCCCCGCTCCCGCAGCCTCCGACGGCGAGGGCTGGAGGGCTGCGCTGCCGGACGCGCCGCCCGCCTCGCCCCGGCCGCGCCGCAGACGGCGCCCGGCGGAGCTCCGCGGCTCCGGCAGCGCCACCCTCGCTCGCAGGCGCGGCCGCCTCCCCCCGGGGTGCAGACCCGGCAGCCTCGGCCCGGCACCCCCGGCGCGCCCAGGAGGTCCCGGCGCCGTGCCGGGGCGGAGGGCGCCACCGCGGAGTCGATCGCTAACTCGCTGCCCCGCGCCCTCCCAGAGCTCCCCCCGCGGGCGCCGCGCAGCCGGCAGCCCCAACGGGGCGAGCGCGGCGCGCCACCGAGGGAGCCGATGGGCACATCGCCCCCGCCCACTCCGCGGCCCCCGCGACCCGCAGCGCGGCTCTGCCGCCCCCACACCCACCTTTCCGCAGGCTGGCTTGACTTCTCGCTCTCCTCTCGCCGCCGCACCGCCGCGTGCGGTGCGCGGACACCCGCGCGGAGCGGAGCCCAGTGCGCTCCTCGCCCTGCCCTGCCGTGCCGTGCCCCGCGGCGGCGGCCGCGCTGCCAGCGCCGAGGCGAGAGGGCGGCCCCACGTGCGCCGGCTGCGCCAATCGCGGCCGCCCGCGGGCCGCCCACCGCCCCCGCCGCCACCGTCCCGGGCCGCCCGCGAGCCGGCGGCGCGGCGGGGCGGGATGCCGGGGAGAAGCGGTGGCAGCGCGGGCAGGAAGCTGGCTTGGGAGGCAGGAGGAAATCAGCGCGTTGGAGCGGAGTTTGGAATCGCTGAAGGGAGGGAACCACAAACGCTGCTGCTCGGGGGCTGCGCGCCGCTTCCGCGCCCTCGGGACCGCCGCGGAGCCGGGCTGGCGGCAGCGCCGCCGCGCGGAGCGCTCCGCGGGAGAGGCGCGCGCCCGCCGCGGCCGGGAGCTTCCCGCGGGCCGGGTTCCGCCGCGGCCGGAGTCCCGCCGGAGCCGCTGGGGCAGGCGGAGGCGCCCGGCGCCGGGATTGAGAGTTTAGACGGGCAGACCTCCAAAATTAACGTATAAAGCGCCCTTTCAGCTCTCTGACGAGTTTTGCAGCGCTGAACGTGCTGGGGACAGAAACACGTTCTCACCTTGTCACAAAGCCCGCGGGGCGGGAGTCGTTCGGCTCTTCCTGGCGGCCCGCGGGTAACGCCGAGCCAAAGCACGGAGAGCCTGGCATCGGTCAGGTGTGCGATGGCTGCTCAGGCCCCCAGCGGCGTTCCTGAAAGGCATTGTCTCCTGCTAAAGCGTCGCACGAATAAGGGAGGGTTGTTTCTCCACACTCACAGGATAAGGCTGGAAACAAATTCTGCTATTGTATTTTCTACATTGGGTGCCAGTGACGTGTCCAGATCCTGGGCCATACACATAGCAATGCTGGGAATGTAATGCTTGGAAAGAATAAGCTGGTTAGTTAGAAAATAAACATTCACGACATAGCAAAATATTTTTGTACTTTATTTTACATTATTTAACTCAGAGTTTTTCTATGATTGTCAACGTGAATCGTAGTACAACTTCCGTTAGTGAATAGAAATGTAAGTTGACTGTTCCCTCAGGGGGTGTGTGTTTTGATCCTGTCATTTAATCTAATGGTTGTGGATGTTACATAGTGGCAGTTCCCTACAGCTTCAGTTTTGCAGACCATTACACTCAGTTGTATGCTGTTCCTTTAGATCTCTCTTAGAAATGCTGTGAAATCCATTCAGTGACTCATATTAATTCAAATAAATTTTGCATAGATATCATGGAAATAGGTCAATCTACTTTTGTTGTAGTCAACAGCCTCCTACAAATGCCTTCTTATCTTATTATTAAAAGGTTCAACCCCCAGTGGCCTTCAGCTGCCCCTCTGTATTAAAACCAATTTTTCAAAAGATAGATCCCTTTTTCATTGTGAGTATGATTGCCAGAGTTCAGTGTCTCTTCAAGTCAAATGCACAGCCATGAACAGAAAACAGAGAGGACAGGCCACACTTAGGAAAGGCAAAATTGGAAACAATGTTATTTTTTTCATTTTTTCTGATGAGTCTGGGCATTGAGACCTTCAAAGTGTTCAGTATGACCTTTTTTTAGAAAGATAAACTTGGGAACATCCAGATGAATGATCCGTTTTTACCTACTATCTAAATACCGAGTCATTTAAAATGTTATTTTCTAATTTTTCTGCAGCCATACAGACCAGTAATGCTGAAGTTATGATGGGTATTTAATTGCCTGATTACAGAAACCAAGAGAAAACTGAATGTGCCTTCATGAACACTAATAATGACGCTTTTCAGCCCTTCGACCTTTCACTGCTTTTCTTCTTCTCTTTTTAGTGTATTTTGACGAGATTTAGGTTTTGGGAATTTTTTTGTTTAGTTGGGGTTTTTTTGTTTTGTTTTTGATTTTTTCCTCTTATTTTGTTTTCTGGGGTTTTTTTTCCTCTTGTAGGTTTTTGCAGGCAATGTGTTTTAAGTAAGAGTAGAAATTAAAGTCCAGCTTTTATTCTTGCGGCTGCTCAGACTTTTCAAGTCTCATTTTTTGCTTCCATTGTCTTTTGTACTGATAGTATTTAATTTGGATTACTGGATTGGTGTTGCTAGAAATCCTAAATTGTATTGATGGTCTTGAGTTTATATTTAAGCATATAGGCTGTCATTTCCAGTGACATGTATGCTTGTAAAATGTCTTCTTCAGTGTCCTTGGGCTTGTCAGGCTGAGTGGCATGCTTGGGCTCAGCCATTGTTCTCCTCCTAAGGCTGGATAAATCTATTAGTTAGACAGATTTAGCATACAAAAACTGTCCAGCAGATTTCAACCTTCATGCCAAGCAGGTCTAGGAAAGCGAGTGGGTTTCCACATGGAAGTAGCTGTAAACAACACAGAAAAAAAGTGTCAGTCAACCATGTAAAATTATTTGAGTGCCTAAGGGGTCCAGTTAGATGAATTAATTTGAAAGGTTAATGCCCACTGCAGTATGCCAGACTTCTTCACAGAGCTTACCATCCTCATAGTAGAACAGGACATATTTGTGTCTCTCCTGCCCCAATTCACAGTCTGTTATCTCAGTACAAACAGACCTCACCTCTAACATAAACATTCCTTGCAGCAGTCTTTGGCCAGGAGGCAGAGCTTAAACCAAGGAAGTGATAGTGTTTTAAATAATTTTAAATTATTGTACCAAAGCACATCTCTGAGAACCATAGTGTTTGCAGGGGTGAGATCTGAGAAACAAACTCGGAGCTTGCCTGTATGCCCTGTAATCCTGTGGGATCAGGAGAGAGGTCCAGACTCAGAAAGGTTCCCTTTTCGTCAGTTCCACCAGAATAGAGATGAAATAGAGATATTGGTGGTTATCTGGGTCTAAGACCCACCTCAGTATTCAAAAGCAAACCTTAGCCTTTGCTCCAGGAACTCATGAGGCTGCTGAAATGGTTTGTGTGCAAGATACTTAAAATTACATTTAGATAATAAACTTTCTGGGAAACATGACCTCAGAATTAAGACTGAAGAAGTGTTTTGCAGGCCTGGAGAGCAGAAGTCTGACTGTTACAGTTATGCAGTTGAATCACCAGAATGTCACTGATAAGGAGCTTGATAAAGGACTAACAAGCGGAATACCTACAATTCCTCACAGTACTAACAGTGCAGGACACCTGAAGTCTTATATAGGAAATATTTTTTAAACATATTATTTAAAGATACGTAGCATAAACTGAATGTACAAGGCTGCTAATGACAAGTGCTGGACTGTTGTATTGTGTTTTTAAGTTTCATGTTTTGTACCAGTTCTGTAATGGTTCATCCCTTTACCCCCCATTTCCCCCATGGTTTTTCCCTGAACTACCCTTTTTCTTGTATGTCAATCGCCTCCTCCTTCCCTGATGTCAATCTCCCCCAAGTTTGTTGGATCATTCCCCTGTCCCTTACCTGGTGCCTTGTCCATCACTCAACTCCCTATCCCACTCATCCAGAACCTTCCACAAAGGTGTGGTGATTGGACGGGGGCCAGGGGTCCCTCCTTCCCACCTCTCCTATTGAATTCCCCATGTGTCTGTCTCCCCACCTTCCACTCCCCGAACATTCCCACTGGTGGGTGGGTGAGCTCCCTCCATGTTTCCACGCCCGTTTGTATTGTGCTGCACAGTGCAGTCTGGTGCTTAGGTCAGCCGGTTCCCCTGGGTTGCGGATCTCCGAGGAGCTCTCCTCAATAAATCTGGACTTTACCCACAACTGGAGTCTACTCCTTACTTCCACCATTGTTGCAACCATCTCGTCCCACAAGGACAAAATCCTTAGCTGCCCTCCCAACCTCCCGAGGCACAGGAGAGTGTCCCCCACCAACCGCTGTGCTGGAGCGAGCCGGGAGTCGCCGAGTGGACACAAGGAGTGGCACAGCATCACTGGACCCCATGCTTAGTACATAGCTAAAGTCATTAAGCAATTTAAGTGCTTTACAGTTGCAAGACAGAGAAAATCGATCATAAGAAAGTGTGTGATGCAATTTATTGATGAACTATATAGAGAGGGGAGCTGTTTCCTGGACTTCAGGATTTCTCAGGCTCCAGTGCTATAGGAGCCACCACTGGGTTCTGAGTCACCTGCATACACTGCTCCCCTAGCTAATTGTTCTAGTCTTCAGATCATAAAATCCCTCATGGCAAGTCCACCAAGTCTGTGGCTTGAAGTAAAGAGAGTCACAACTGGGTGGTGGCAGGGGCAGTCTCTATGGCAGTCTGTGTTCCTGTTGCCTAGTGGGAAAGCAGCCAGTCTTGAAGAGTCAAGAGGTGAGCCCTTTGAAGAGCTGTTGCAGGAGTAGTAAAACCTTGTGCAGCATAGATAAAAGCAGAAACTTCTCATCTGTGACGAATGCATGCGTACTGCAGAACTACATCACATTCCCAGTGTCTCGTCTGAAGGACCACCACTGTTTTTGTTTTTGCTTCAGAATGAAATAAGTTGTATTGTTGCTTCTAATGATGAAAGAATGCATCCATATGTACAAAAGTAAGTGGACAGATTTGCTTCTGTATTTTTGTAAAAGATAGAAATAAAATTTTAACATAAAAGGATACTTCCCATGATCCTTGCTGAGTCATATTTTCTTGTGGAAGTCCTCAGTATTAGCAAGTGTTGCTTAACAAAAAGAAATTTAGTACAACCCGATCCATAGAATTAATATGATTTACTACTGTTTCCAAAAAAAGCATTATGTATCTATGCACTGCAAAATTGTTGTTTATATTAATAGATACAGACTTCTTGGTGATAGTAATGTCATTTGACAAATTGCTTCTAGCCCTTCCTTACCCATGGAGGGAGCATTCAGGAATTCTGCACTTCTTTCAGCAGCAGAATGCATTGGCGGGTAGCAAAGGAGGCATTCCTTCTCTGTTATCTTCATGACTTTGTTCCTTTCCCATATAATAAAAACATATCTTCCCTCAAGCACCTTCCTGAAAGTATTCCTTCTATGCAGCTGAAAGAACACACACAGGGATTGAACACGGGGAGCAAGACAGGCTGAGCAAAAAACCACATCAGGATATGGGATATTCCGCAGCAGGATCTATGGGACATGTAAAGCAAAGAAAGTTCATTGTGGACCTCTCATTTTATGGCACCATAAAACAAGGGCAGGGAGTTTCACTACTCCAATATGTCAATAAAAGAACAGTATGTGGGGAATGCTATTCTACATTCAAAAGATGGTTTTATCTTTCTTTAAGATAGACAAAATGGGGCAAGAAAAAAAATCACCATTTCACTGTTCACTCCTTATTCACTGATATCTTCTGGTGTTTATTAATTTCTTGTTTACACTAAAAGCAATATGTCTAACTGCAAACTCAGATTTTCTCTAAGCCTGCCAATTGAAAATTAAAATGTTTAATTAAGTAGGAGCCCTGTCCAAAATAAATAGCCCTTAATTCAAATTGATTAAGATAACATCAAGATGAGATAGATATTTGTGTATCTATATGTGGAAAATCCAAATCCCTAATTACTGGGATGCATTAAAATTGTCCTAGTTCCTGCAATGAAGGTACTGGATCTTGTCAGAACATGCTTGGACCGGTTTAAAAATAACTATGTGAAAATGAGATGAGTAATTGCCTTCATTAACCAATGATAACTCAAAAGACTTGCAGGCACAGCAAGGCAGAGCAGGGTGAAGGGGCACAAGTAGGCCTCAGACATCTTGGAAATGTTTGTGATATTTTCCTAAATTTTTTTAGAACATGCACTTTTCTGAAAAGATACAGTATGTTAGACAGCAGTGGGAGCTTTTAAGGGATATGGTTTTTCCATGCTTATAGGACTGGAAAGACCCTGTCATTTTATTTGATCTGGTTGGCTTAGTCACTAATTACAGGTTTCTTTTGACCAGTAGATAAAATCTGTGCATAATGCTTATGATTATCAGGGGAGTGACATCATGTGCTGCCTGGCCTAGCACAGTATATGACCTAACCACAGAAATTCTACTGTGATTTGTAATACGTATAGGGAATGCAACATAAAATTATATATCATTTGCACAGCATGCCTTACTATTTATCATCCCTTAATGGTTAGTATCATAGCCATGTGGATAGTGGTGTTAAATGTCATGGATCTGAATATGACATCCAAGGACTTTAGAACAGTTAGAAATATGCTTTCATGACAGTTAATTTAAAAATTTTTGCATTTTACTATTTGCTGTAGAGTCAAGAGTTCGTGGAAAGTTTACAGCAATTATTTGAAAAAAATGCCCTTCATGGTAAAGGGGAGAAAAAACAAATAACACTGCATAATTTACTGTGATGTCTGTACAAAGCACTTGTGTAATGTTTTATCAGCTCCATAGTATTCTTCACTAAATTATGTCCCAGACTAGATAATACAAATGAAAGAAACAAGTTTATTTTTCTATTCAACTTGCAGCTGTGAATAAAAAAAGAGAAAAATCTGATTGCTTTGTGAAAGTTTTGTTCTTCTAGAAAACCACTACTTTGTGTTATTTTAGTGATTATGAACCCTAATTTTGTTTAATGTGTAAGCCATTATATGGTTTTATATTTGAAATATAAAATGGACATGAAATAGATTTTCCTCAAATAGATATTATTTTTTAAATAGTATATTGGAAATAGCTTGATGATAATGAGAGGTAGTTTTAAAGACCATATACGTAGATAACTGAAGATATGTGCTACTATATGCTAGAGACGGCATTGAAAGTAGGTTTCTGGAAACTATAGTCTCTTTGTCAATATCATATTGTTGGTTTCCCAATTGTTTATGAAGATGCAAAGTTTTCAAAGCTGCCTCAATATGACTTTTCTTTTTGCATATGCAAGTGACAAAATTAAGGTCAAACCAGCTTGCCTTTCAATTGGCTTTGAAAGCTATCTGAATGCTTTTGCCTGTGTGTGCAACTGCCTGGATTCATAGCCAATACATACATATATATATGTACAAACACTCTAAATTTCAATTAAAACGTTAGGCATAGTCTTGCATTCGATTTAAACTGTAATTCTATGAGACAGTTGAAGCTCTAAACACAAATATTTACCAAAAAAAATTGCAATACAAAGGAATCCATATTTAATAACACATTGTACCTAAAAAAGAAGCATCTCATTCTGATTAACAGATTTCTGATATAAGTGGAGCCATGGATGAGAGCTGTGGATAACATATGCTCCAGAGCAGTTGTAGGTATTTTGAAGGTAAAAGAGTGCTTTTAGTGAAAATCCACAGGTAATGACAGGTTAAATTCACAATTCTAAACAAATAAACAGAATTACTCCAATTCTTGACAAATGGCATGTATAGTAGTCTATAAAGAGTATTTTACCTTTTCAAGTAAAGAAGGCCAGATATGCAAAAAACTGCATCTTAGACTTGAAGAACCATTTTAAATGCATAAAATAATATACAAGAATAAGAAATGTAAAGTTAGAAGTATATTTTAAAAGTGTGGCCATGATTTCAAGGCAGCTGGTAGGTTTGAAACAGTACATTTTGTTCTGTAACTTTGGGGTTAATGGGGGCTTGTTTTCTTAATGAGATTCACTGATGTAACTATAATAATTTTTCCTCAACTACAGTATTGTACCTAGACACATCTGTAACTAAATTCTTGGGCATGAGAGTGATGATACACCAGAACCAAGGGAGTTGTTGCTCAGGGGAGCAGTGAAATAGCCATCACTAGAGTGGGCAAATCTGTCTTTCAAGTGAGCCCTGCTTTGGGTTTGGACAAAATTACCTCTGAAGGTCTCAACCTTATAATATTTTCCTGACATTCCATGACTGAGTTAGATTCAAGTGTCCACCTGAGGAACTGGGAGTAGGATCTGTCTGAGGCCAGCACAGACATTTAAAATCTGCCTGAGAAGGTTTTATTCTGCCACAGCACTGGGGGGAATGCAAGGAGATGAACCTGGGCCACAATAAATTCTGCAAAGCTCTGCTTTGTCATCGTGGTCATCAGATGTCTTTCTCAGAGACTGAGAAAGTTTCTTGTGTTTCTTGTAACATAAAGTCCTTCCAGGATTTCCAAACTGTGTATTTCTGAATCTTCAAAGCTGGAGTAAGGCATAAGAAAAATTGCAAGGATTCACTTACTTGTAAAAAAAACAATTGAAACCTCTTCTTATTAATACTCATCATAAGCAAAACACAATGAAAAGGCATGCTTTTGAATTGCACACTGAACTTAAAAAATCTTCACTTACTAATATTTTTCCTTATATTTTATTTTTTTAAAGAATCATCAAATTATACTATAAAAAATCAGAAAATCAATATCTGCAGAACAGTAGATTCAGAATCAGTCAAAAAGTGGAAGAATATAAATCTTTGAGAAGCTCCAAGATCTTGCCAGGCTTTATTCCCTGGACCTCAGATTTGTTGTTTTAATGACTTTACTTACTGCAACCAGTCTGAATAGAACACAAGAAGGCAGATACAAAATCTTGTTCCAGAAATAATTGTGCGTCATTGCTCTTTGAATTGTGTTGACAATTTTTTTCTAATACAGATTTGTAACATTGAAATAGATTTCCTGGGGTTTTGTCTTTGTTTTTCTACAACTGACCTTAAGTCTGCCTTTTGTTGAGGACATATTAAATTGAAAATAGTTTCAAAGTTGGCACAGACTTAATATATGAAATATTGTTAAATTCAGGGCTATATTTGTGTCTGCTTGTGGTAAAATTTGCCACAGGCTCTTTTAAGGCATTTAATGCTAAAAGATGTTCACTGTTTGCCAGTTCCAGAGGTTATACTGAAATTTGATTAGACCTAATTTGTGTGGACAGGTTGCTTGGATAGGGATTTATGAAAGTTAGAGAATGCAGAGAATGTTTTTTAGAATAGTAAGGATTATTATATAGAAACCCATTTACATTCTGAAAGCTGTAAGATACATTGCCCAATTACTGACAGTAAATGAAATCTTGTTTTCAGAGGCAGAAAGAGTCAAATCAGAGCTCTTAAGAAGGAAATTAATAAGTTATTTAATAAACTTTTTAATGTTTATGTATCTATATCCTACATATGCATATGTTTCTGTGGGGATACTGTTTAAGATTGTCACCTTTCTGAAATAACCACAGTTCTTGAAGATTAAGTACAAGTGCCCTGGGACTTTCTGCAATGGAGGTGAAAAAGCCATTTGCAGGGAGGTCAAAGCAGTGCAAAGTGAGTACATCCTCTCTGTGTCCCACCAGCCCTGGAGGAGAAATAGGGATTGCACAATCCTTGCTTCTGGATGAAGAGCCTTGGGGCTCAGTCAGCTCCATCTCCACTTTAAACAGTTTTCACTGCATAGAAAAAAAGGAAAGCAGCAAGTGTGCATACTAAATAACTTTTGAGTTTGTATTTAAGATAATCAATTTTCAGCCCGGATGTAGCAGAGTACTCAGACTCTTTAACCATTAAAAAAATCAGTTAGGTGAAATGGCTTTGTGTACTCTGACAATTAATTAAATGCCCAATAGATAGTTTTGCACCCATAATTACCTGATTAATGGCACCATTTCCTCTGGGGACAAGTAAAACAATGTCAAAATAAACGGCTATGCATGTGTGCAGACACATACACACACATGCACAGAAAGGTAAAGCAATAGATATTCAGTCTGTTTGTTTTTTAAGGTGAAAGAAAAATAAATGAAATATCAATGTCATGCAACTTCTGCCTCCTGAAGCTTGATTCCTTTTAAAGGGAAGTGAAGAAAACAGTCAGGCTAAAAATGCCTAAAATAAGAAGGGCAGTTGAGGAAGAGAAAACTGTGAAATTATAAACTCTTGTTAACATCTGAATGCTGGGTTTTAGTGTTCTATGAATGAGAATGTTACTGCAGCTAACTTTTGTTTTTCCATTGCGTATCAATATTGATAATCAAGATGTGCTTGCCCTACTCTGAAATGTGCAATTTGACTTTGCTCTGTTCATGTAGCTCCCTAATTTCAATGGAGTTACTTCTTGTTTCATTTTGTAGTCTTCTCAAACTTTTTTTCTCTCTGTTTTTCTCTCATGAAAGTAAATACTTTGCTTATGTACCAGTAAAACATCTTTCTATGGCTGGAAAAACATTTTTTTCAGCTGTTGTTTTTCATACATACATACATACATACATACATACATACATACATACATACATATATATATGATTTTAGAAACCCCCAACACTCTTCTACTGCTTAGAGTCAGTAAACCAAATTCAAAATTCAAAAGACATTTTTTTCTTTTCAGCTGCAATCTTTTGTTTGCATGTGTTTAATATTCTGTGCAACAGTGCAGATACAAGTACTTAAAATGGTAAAGCTTTCTCCCCAAGATAACAGAGTACACTGCAGTAATGCATAGAATGATATACAAATAACTTCCCTGTGTCCTTTTAGAGGTTAATGCAGTTTAAGCTAAATAAATTGAAAACATCATGGATTACTTGACGGTTTTCAGAACACATTTGATTCCAAAATACTGATCTGTGATTTGGTTCTCTGGTGTTAATACTGAGAATTCTGAGTCAGGGAACTTTAGCTAGAAGGAGTATTTAAGATAACAAAAAAACTAAATTAAACTATTGAAAAACTTTTAGGAGGGAAAGGATTCTGTTAGTATCTAGAGCCATACATTCATGTTGATTTAAAATGGATCCCTATGCCCTCAGCTCACTAAGTAGTGCAGATTCGAATAGGAGTAGGTAGGAGTGCAGAAAAGCTCATACTATGGCATTTACATCTGCACGCTCTGTGGGCATGTGGGAGCCATTCCAGATTGCCTGGTGTTTTTCCTCTGCTTATCTGCATGGCACACTGAGGAGGCTTTTGGCAGCTGGCTCCTGGGCTCTCCTGTTTCTTAGCTCAGCCCTGCAAAAATAGCCCCTGATAAAGAAACACATCACTATCAGGACACCATTACCTTTCAGCCCAGTGATTTTCAGTGTACTCTCTAGAAACCTTTCTGGTCTGCAACCCGAGAGCAGCTGGGCTTTGGGAACGGAGCTGTGCAGCCACAGAACAGCTCCCAGCTCTCAAAAAACTGCAGAGTGGTAGGCAGGGAACAGAGCTGGCAGTGCAGCTGATGCATCTGACTGCCAGATGTCTCTCTCATAAACACCCAGACACCAACACCAAGGAGTGTCTGCAGCCTGGGGACAATGCTGACAGCGCTGTAGTGTGGCCTTCAGTGATGGGGCAGCTTCCAGATGAGAGAGCCCATGCCCATGCACATAAATCTGTGCTGAGCTCCCCTTCAGCTGAGGAGGTAGACAGCTGACATTTCTGGCAATCTAAAAGCTACTGTTGACTATCATCTGACAAGGAAATTCAGGAGGTGGTATTCACCAGTTCAAAAGCTCTTGCCCATCATCTTTGTAAGTGACAGATACAGAAGGGATCATCTTTGTTCTTTCTCACCCCAGTTGTATCTGGGTTACGAACATGATGCTGCCTGTCATGTCTGTTCTTTCTAATTCTCAATTCTTCACCAATCAGCACACAGAAGAAGAATCACTCACTCAAAACCTAACAATTTACTTAGACTATGACTGGTCTAACCCAGATGTTCTGGTGTTTTTTATAGATGCCCCAAGCTCTCTTGAAGGAATTCTTTTAAATAGCTAGTCATCCTGACAGTCCAAAGCAAAGGAACATTAAAATCAGTCAATATATATTGCACTTTCTATTTTCAAGATGTTAGTAAAGATGATTCAGTAAATTTTTCTATGACTCTCTGATAAAATAAAATCTTCACTTAATATTTATTTATTCAGATGTCATGATGAGTAAAAAGATTTTCAATACATAAGAATTGGTTAAAAAAATCCAAGATGTCCTACAGCTCTGAGACAGTAATTAGATTTTTCAAAAACCACAACTGATCAACTAATTGTTGAAAATTCAAAGCAAGCTGAACAAAGAATCTGTTTTGAATTGTCCTTCTAGCTATTAATTATTAGAATGAGCTTGTTCCTAAAGTCAAAATTATTGAAGTACTTTACATAAATGGTACAGATACTGATGTCAATACTTTTGGATAATTGCTAGAAGAAATAAGAAAAAGAACCCAAACCACTTTACTGAGTTTTATGTAATTTTTATTTACAGATCTCTGCAAACAGAATATAACAATGAACGGCCTAGGTGTATTTCCTTAAAAATAAACTGCCGCTTTGTAGTGTGCACAAAATATTTAAAATAGAGTGAAGAGTGTGAAGAGATCAAGGTAGGTAGTTATTTTTAGTTGAAAACCCCACAGAAGAAGCACATAATATTGAAAAACTCTGAAAACTACTCCCAAAAATATATTTTTAGCAATGTCATTTCAAGGGGAAACAACTTAAAATATGAACAAAGAATTCATGTTTTTAACAGCTGGGAATTGACATTTCGTGTTACAACAATTTGTTTAGGACAAAAATGGGATATAGACAATAAATATTATTATGCAATATGATTTTCAATTTTAAAAACATATCAAAATCATATTAAAAGTAATATAAAATCATATTCAGGCTTCTGTTTGTTAAGATCCACATTGCCAGCACTTGCTTCCAATGTGGGGGATAATTAATTCCATTAGAACTTAATTTTGCTGACTGGGCTGAAAAAACCCCACTTCCTGATATTACATCGTATATGAAAACTCTTTCTCAGATATTTAAAATAGAGTTTGTTTAATGTGCATACAAGAGTACTAAGCCTGTGTTTTGCTTTTTTTTTCTGTAATGTAGAAATCTGCAAAGATGCAATTGCCTTTAAAACACACTGTGTCTATAATAAAGAATGTGCACTCTCCTGATCAAATGGAGGATGGGACACAAACTCAAACTCAGTTTTCAGGGTGAAACAAGTCTAACTATAGAATTTTTTATATGATACTAAAAGCATAAAGATACTAAAATTCCAATTCAGGTGATGAAGAACACTTTGAATTAGAAGTGTATTTTTAAAACATCTTCATAGGCTATTGTGTCTGACACAAAAGTAATTTCAGTGTGTGGTCATACTTTGAAAATGTTTCTTATGTTTTCTTAGATGGTGATAGGGGACTACAGGCATTTATTTTTATTTTCAGAAAGAAGTTTAGATGCTGGTCTTTCAGATAGCTGAACTCCACTTTGGAGATTCAGGTTTCTGAAGGAGGGAGCACGGTTATGCTAGATATTCCATTAGGTAGGTAGGAAAGGCTGAGAAATGTAAGTATAGGAAAAGAGGAAAGGAAGTGCCTTCATTTTCTATCCTTGGTCTCAGAAAATCTACTGTTGTGTTTGTCCTAGTGAGAATGGATAGTATGCTCTTCACATGCTCCTTGCTCTCTTGCCATTGTGGAAAGGATATCTGACATCAGTGTCCAAGTGTCTCCACCTGAAACAGAGGTGCTTAGAGTGCTTCAGCTCCTTAGGCCAGCTGTGCTATCACATATATGACTTACTACTTGGGAATTTTTCAATCGTTCTGCATTTTTCTTATAGTTCCTTCCATGTAAAATGCCTCTCCATATTCCTTCAGAATCTCCCCACATACTCTGCTGCATTTGGAGAAAAATCTGGATGAATCCTTTCCTTAGGGAATTGCTGCCAAATTCAGAGCTGTGTTTTGGCCAGTCTGAAAGTGGGAAAGAGAGAAGAGAGATCTTGAGAAAAACATGAAAAGGCTTATGGGATTGACAAGGGGACAGAGAAACAACAGCAAGTTCTCTAGAACATGTTCTGGCACCAGCCTAGGCAGTATCTTCATCAAGCCTTAGAGTCATTTTTATCTGCAGTCTAAATAGAGCAGATTGCTATTGTGTACAGCTCCAGTTTTCGTGAAAGTTGGAGGAAAA
Organism: Taeniopygia guttata; assembly: GCF_048771995.1. Taxonomy (NCBI): domain Eukaryota; kingdom Metazoa; phylum Chordata; class Aves; order Passeriformes; family Estrildidae; genus Taeniopygia; species Taeniopygia guttata. Next base: position 36,171,801 of record NC_133030.1, read on the forward strand.
AAGCATGGCAGAGATCAAGACATCTGTGGGGACCACCTAAAAACTTATTACATGCCAAATATTCCCATATAGATATAGAATGAAGGCATTCTTATCCTGAGGGAAAAAAAAGGCCATGTGAGTGAGGCATGCCAATGAGTTGCTAGATGGGGGTTTGCTTCAGAAAGGAGAGGAGTTTTGCAATCAGCTCCTGTGTGGGTTTTCTGGTGCTTGTCCTTACAAGCATCTTACATCTGGGACTGAAATGGAAAGAGAGGGGAGGATCATGAGCTTTTGAGGATACTTCTGCAGAAAGCAGATATTGTTGTCAGATGGACGCTACTAACACTGTGGAGATGGACTGATAAACACATTTGAGCCTCAGATAGCTTGGTAGAATAAGACATACATATGGAAGAAAAAAATTACCCCTGATTTCACAGAAACAATTTCCTTTTAATGCTCCAGGCTATGAACTTGTGGACATTTAGCTATCTCTTCACCAGTTTCCCAAACTGAGGGTTTATAGAATGGCAGGGGTGGAGAGTCTGTTCACAGCAATTATCTCTGCTTCAGCAACTAGAACCACAATTCCTCACACTCACTCTAAGTGCTATAATTATCTCTCAAATACTTGGTGACTAATTCGAAGGCATACACTGTTAGAGGCTGCTCAAGTAATATTTTAAGTATGTTTTTAGAATGCATGTTTTTTGGTTGGAAACAAAATAAATGAGACTCTGGTAGTTCTTACAACCTAACTCTAATACACACTTTGGATACAAATGCAGCAGAATTTGATTCTATCTTAAGTCAATGAAAAATGTTTTCTGGCAATATAAGCTGCATTTTCTATAATCAGTCAGGGCACTTTGCATTTCAGTCATATATTAGTCTGAAGAATTCAGAAGTATGTTGCTAATAAGTCTCTGCCCAGAGCCTTTATGAGGATAGATAATGTGGCTGTTTCCTAAAGAGCTTAGATTAAGACATAAAGATAAAAAATGGGAAGATAAATTAGAATTCTTTGACTCAATGACTAAAACATCATTTTTCCTGCATACTTTACAGACAGTAGATGTGTGAAACACTAGCCTAAAAGGTAGTTTTTCTTTCTAAATCAAACTAAAGCAAAAATAACATCTTATAACAAGACAACATAGCAGGTCACAAATATACTTCCACATTTTATAAAATCATCAGTGTAACACTTTCCTGCGGCAAAGACAAGACCTTTATTTTCCCAGCACATATATATTTTTTTTTCCCCCAGAGGATATCTAGGAGTCTGATATCCCTCGATGAATACAAAGGAGCCAGAGGTCTTTCTGAGTACAGACTGCAGGCATGAAGCCTTTAGCAGTTTACACTCCACTGAGGGCAAAATCATGAATCTCACATTCCTTGAGAGCACTTGCTCTACTCTGACCCAAATTCAGGCCTTCTGTGGTCAGAAGAAATTTATATCCAGATTTTGAAGCCCTGACAATAACCCATTTCAGACTCTAGAAATTGCTTTTTACATATCAGTTTTTCCTAGGTGCTTTGACATCGTTTGATGGATTCACAGCTTCTGGGGCTGCTCTTTTAGGAGAAGGTACAGTCATCCTGATTCAGTCTCTGCTCTAAAAGGTGGAGGGTAAAGTACAATAAATGAAAAATGAACACAATTTTTTTCCTGTTTTAAAAGACAACAAGAGAAGATAACTTTTGGAAGATGGTTCCACTTATATCTGATAAATATAACATTTTTCTTTTAAACCTCCAGTTTTCCTGATCTTCCAGAATACAAAAGAGAAAGGATCATATAAATACCCTTCTTCTGCATGCACTCTCAGCCACTGCAAGGATTAAACATTTGCACTGACCCTATGGAATATTCCTTTTATTTCAATTTTCAGCTCTTGCATGGAAAAAACAGTGAAACATAAAATAAGAACATTCAAAATAAGAAAATGCAAAACTAATAAATTATTTCAAGAATAATAATTGAAATCATGAAATCATGAAAATCATGAAAATTTTAAAAAGAAAAATTGATTTATTTTTAAAATTTAATATTAATTGTGTAATACAAAAATGAAAGGCTCACAGAAAGTACGTTTTCTTTCTTAATATCTTGAAGTAAATCTATAAAAGCATATATTATTATGCAGAATTAAGTTGCTTAGTTCTTATCATCATATTCTGAACATAATTAATTTTCTTTCTATAAAATTATTGTCCGTGTCGGGTCATAATTGATATGAAAGACTTTTTGTGAGTTACTTGTAGTGTTAGCCTTTAAATGCTCTAAAGTACTGGAGTACTCAACACAGTGAAATATAGCTATTTATTTTACCTAGCATTTATTTTACCTCCCTGTGCTCTGGAGGGACTTACAAGCCAGCTAAAGGCTCTATAATGACACATTGTAATCTGTAAGTATGTACATTATTTATATTTATATTTATATTTATATTTATATTTATATTTATATTTATATTTATATTTATATTTATATTTATATTTATATTTATATTTATATTTATATTTATATTTATATAGCTTATATATCATCTTGACCTGCTGCTGCTAGTAGTTTTGCATAGCTGCTTAGCATGGATTTGCAGAGACCAGTCAGATATATCCACATACTTATTCACACTGATAAAGAAAATTTGTATTTCAGTCTTATATATTTCTTTTTCACATGTTAATTGATTTTTCCCCATGGTCTTTCCTTACCTTTTACTTTTCAAATATATAGGGGAAACATAGAAATTTTGTGGCTTGTAGAATAATCCTTAGCTTTTTAAGCTTCCAAGCTGATTTCTTTTCCATTGCCTGCAATATTTGCAAATGTGCAAAATGGCAAGTATGATTCCAGGTAAACTAACTGCTGTATTTATTTAAGTCTGATTCATTTCAAATAGGCATCACAGTCAGATATGAAGCAAGCAAGCAAATAAGTAGTGACCTGAAGCTAGAGAGCTACCTGGTGAGATACCTGTGCAATGCAGTTTAAAATATCTGGAAAATTATAGCCTCATGCTTACAAAGGAATTCAGCATATTAAGTTGTGTAAAATTTTAAGAAATACCTAATAGCACAAGCCTTTATGCAAAGTAATCTGTTAATGGACAAGGATCTCAGCTGTTATTCGTCTGACATATTTTCAATTGCAGATTATCTCAGTATCGGTTCAAGCATTTTTGAATGATTGACCCCTCAGATACTGTTATACTCGGGAAGGATATAATTTACAACCCTATTTTGTCCAATAGTCATTTTCTCAATAATTTCTAGACAGATTTCTGTAATTTCACAAGGATGAAAATTTTTCTTTCCAATTCATTTCTCTTCTTCACCTGTCAGATTTACAAACTCCATCTGGAATCTGAAAAAAGCAATCTGTTCATTCCTTCTACTCCCCTTTCTAATGAGGACTCTCAGACAGAGCTAAGCTGACAGTGTGAATGATGTACAAGCAAAGCTGCAGATCAACTCAGCTCATTCTTCCATAACTGTATTGATACTATAACACAAAAATGAAAAAAATCTTTGTCATTAGTGGAAATACATGTGACTCCACAGCATCCAAGGCTGTAGATTAGAGTAACAGGACAATAATATTACAATATTGGTTTACCTGACCATAAGCTCTGCAGATTGGTTTATTATTATATCCCATTTTATCACATTCTCAAGATGCTGACACGTAATGAACCGTTAATGATTTTATTCCTTAATCTTTATGCATCAAGAAGAAAACATCTCTGTACAGCTTCTACAACAATACAAGAAACACCACTGTAGGAGACTACAATCTTTCTTCCTGGGAAAGGACAGCCTTTTTCATTGCCCATGGAGCATTGTTAGACCTGATTGCCCATAAAGCATTGTTGGACTCAATCTGATGACTGAGTTCTACCGTGAGTAGAAATACACACCCAGTATCTAACTGTGAAAAAAAACCAACAACAAGAACAAAAAATGATCTGATTTATGGAATCGCAAAATAAATAGGAAAGAAAAGACATCTGTCATCCTACACGACAAGCTCGTAAAGCTAGCCTTTTTTGGGAAAGTGCCAGTTATCTCCCACATACATGACTGCAGTTCTAACATTAAAAAAAACAGACATTAAAATCATGTAAATATAACCAACTTTCTGAGATACAACAAGTATTAAACAGTTTCACATTCATCCATTTGAAAGCATATTGAAAAAATAAATCCAATCTGCACTGACATCTGTTATTTTGCAGTTTTTCAGTTAATGTATTACAGTTAGAAAGTGGATTATTTTTCCTTTCTGAAAACTGTAAATATTCTTTTCTTTATTAGAGAAAACAAAATAATTTATATGGATGAGTTAAGAGGTAATCAGGGCCTACTCTCTTTACCGTGTTTGGCATATACATGTGGGCAGAATTAACATAATAGACCATATAACAAATGTCTAACAATGAGAAAAACAATTAAGAAAAGATATTCATAATGAAATTCTGCAGTCTGTAATTCCATTGTGTGAACAGGAATTATTTACATACTATAAGCAAAGACGGGCAGGTAAGAGATATCATTGGAATTGTAACAGGATATTACTTGACTCATATCAGTGAATAATAAGATAAATATTAAAATACATTTTATTTTTCAATCTGCTTGACATATGCACTAATGGACGGGGAAGGAATATAACTTCATTAAATGACAGCTGTTCCCTGCTCCAATATGCAACACAAACATTTAAACTCAACAGGGAGAACAGTGCCACCTTCTGAACCACCTTGGGATGAACCACACGTATTGGGTGGTTTTGGAAAAAAAAAAAAAAAAAAAAGGAATGTAATTTTTTCTCATGATCTGCCAATATTTGTCTATAAAATTGAAGCTTTTGCCACTTAAATTTGAGAAATATTCCTTTTAAAATTACTTTATATAGGAAAAAAGCTTTTTTACCTAGAAACATGGATACATTAAAACAAAAGGAAAACACAACAAAACCCCACCCCCAAACAAACACAAAAATAAAGCCACAACACTAAAAAAAGTCTATATAAATAAGAAAGAAAAATGAACAGATTTTGTTTTTCCAGAACCAAAAATACTTTTATGATTATGTATTTTTGTTACCTGGGGAAAAGGTACATTTGTGTATTTAGCTATTTATCTATTTTTAACAGACCCATGCTCTCAAAATGTTGTCTGTAGATTTCAATTTTTAAGCCTATTTTCTCAGTCTACTTTGTATACAGAAGAGGCCTCAAATAGACATTTTCTAAAATGTGGCTACTGTCTAAAACTGCTGCTTTGTATTTTTAACTTTGTCAATAATATATAATGCATGCATCACAGGTATGTGAACTAGAAATATTCTGAAACCAACTGCATTTTGTCCTCCAATGTCATATCAGCTCCCTATATCAGTGGATATAAACAGCTTGCAGTTATATGTAATTCAATATCTTCTTTGAGCAAGGATTAATATAGTATTAGCTAACTTCTAATAGCTATTAAGCTGTAATTTTGTAATGAATCAATTGTAAATTTCTGGTGCTTGGTAATAGTTCTCTGCAGATTTCTTCCATAGCATTTAGCCTATTACACAGACAAAAATTGTTCATAAAAAGGACATTTTAAGAAATGATTTGCCATTAGTTTCAATACAATAGATTAAAAGACATTCAAGTTCTAAAGGCATTTCCTTTGGTTTTATTTAATACCTAGAAAGTCAGCCCTCTTGGGGGGATTAAACTTGATTTGTGCAGATAAAAAATTGTTATGATATTCCATATAATTTAAGGGCTTAATTCACCACTTGAATAGCTTTGTCATACTACAAATGACCTTTTTCAGCTCCCAGCTTATTATGATAGGTATTAAGAGAGGTTAAAAACCAAAGGAAACAACTATTTGCAAACTCTCAAGTAAGATATTTATTATAACTGAATATTTTTATTTAATAATTTGGATTCTATTATCCAAGGAAATAGGTTTACTTCAGAAATATTCAAATAAAATCTGACTGGTTATAGAAATTAATAACATAATTCATAAATATTTATAGTTTAATTTCAAGAGACATTATAAATTTAAATGTAGTCAGCACAATTCAAAAAATAGTTTTATAACTAATCTACCTTCCTCATTTACACAAAAAATGCCCTTCATCCAGTGTAATATAAAGCTCATATGTTGAAATATATTTTTTATAACTCATATTTTTACTGATTAAAAAAGTTAAGCCTTATTTTCTCAAGTTACAGCTCATCTATCACTGTAAGATCAGCCTAAAGTTATCTGTGTTTAGCAAAAGCCTTTTACAAATGGCTAGAATTCTGCAAATATGAATGATTCTTCCATTTTGACCTCACCTCTTTTTTTTTTTTTTTTTTTTTTTTAACCCAAAATGTCTAGTCAGTTCAAGGAATATTGCAATTTCACTTACTGTTGTCTAACTGCCAGGGGAACAGGTTTTCGTTATTCTCACCAAAAATAAATTCAAGCCTTGATATAAAATTTCAAGGTCCTTAGGTTTTGGGGGTTTTTTTTTGTGAGAGAAGGCTGATCTAGTAAAGGACCATACATCCAATTTCCTCTCCTGTCTGTGCATTCAACCACCTTTCTATCTGATCACCACAGGCAGGATGGGCACAGCTGTCAGGCTGGTGCCCCCAGGGCTGGCTCCTGCACACAGGGTGGCTGTGTGGCTGAGGAATGGGGTCTGCTGGGAGCAGCAGAAAAATCTGGGTTTATCCAGCCTGGAGAAGAGAAAGCCTCTGGGGAAACCCTACTGCTGCCTACAGATACCTGATGGAATGATAGAGAGAAGGAGCAGTCAGACTCTTGGTGGTACACAGCAGTGAGAAGAGACAACAGCACTGGCTGGAATGGGAAAAACTCCATTTAGATATAAAGAAACTTTTTTACCAAAAGGATCATGTTAGCCCCAAATGTTGCAGACTCCCCAGTCTGCAAGGTGTTCAGGGCTGCACCTAGCCTGGAGAAACCTGGTAAAATTAGACCTGCTCTGAGAAGGGGGTTGGGATAAATGCTGATGGAGGTGCCTTTCAGCCAAAGGCTGATTTGGTATGAAAAATGGCCAAATTACAATAGTCAGAAGAATGAGGTGGATGGTTCCTTCCCTCACTTGGAAGTAAACATCTGGATGAATGAGTTAGTTGTTCTGGTATCAGTGTTAGTACCCATTCCAGCAGCTACTCATTGCTCATAAAAAATATAAGCATTTATCAGCTGGAAGAACTAAAATATACATGAACCAAACACAGTACAGTTTAATGAAGCTATCATTATTTCTTTCTATTAAGATGTGATTAATAAAAAATTTTTAGGGCTTTATTTTTCCACAATATTAAATGAGATTCCTGTGATAGATTGGAAATTGCTATTGCAAAATCTAGATACTCTGTCTGTTGCTAGTTTTGTTGGTTTTTTTTTAATTGCAAGCACCACATTTTCTGTTTAGCACCTTGAAAACTATTCCTGCTCTGCTTTAGCACACCTATGGCCCAGCACTTTTATTCTCTATATATTTAAGCTTCAAGCCAGTAAAATTTATATTGCAGCTGTCTCTAAGACCAATGGATAGTCAATCTCCAGAAATCCTGGGGGGCCAAGCCGCAGCTGTCCTTGTGTGGACATTACAGCAAAGGACACAAAACCACTCCTCACCTACTCACTTGCAGACTTACATGCTATGTAAGTCTCAGTTGTAGGCATGATTGACTTGAAATATGACAGTATTAAAACATGGTACTTTGCTGCCAAAAGGAGCAGATATCATTCTCTCTCCCAACTTCATACATTATGAGAGAACAAGCTGTATAGGGAGAAGTTCACCACCCTTCTAAAAGGGCTACAATGCGTCTTTACCTCTAAATATGCGCATGGACAGTATTTTGTATGAGAAGACCTTGTGCTTCAGATAGAAGATAATTTTATTTTTAGCCTAAGCCTAAAAGATATTGAAAGGAGGCTCCAACAATATGGAAGCATTTTATATTTTCGAGTATTTGGAAAATGGTTTTACATATCTTAAAACACAGCTTCTACAAAAAGCAGAATAGGATGTCCTCTGTGACTTCTTAAGAATTGGAAACTGAAGCCAAGTTTTTATTTGAAATCTCCTTTTAAATTCTCCTAAAAGTCTCAGCCATTCTAACAGTAATAAAAAATAGACTTAAAGAAGTATTTCAGCTCCAGTAAACCCCACAGGAAAGAGCATTCCTCAGATAGCAGAATGAATTACAATGAGTCTAGACTAACCCACACCTCAATGTAAATGGCCTTAGATAACACCTCACTTAGTCCTTTCTTTGTATGACCAGGTGTAGATCCTAAAATGGGAGTATCATTGAATAGATGAAAATCATGGAACTCAGGCTAAAGTATAAGAAGGAAGCCTACAACATAATGGAAAAGAAATCTAGCTGTAAGAGAAAAGTAAGATTGTTGTATGCTATTTGTTCTGATTTTTACTGCATATTTGTCTGATTTACTTGACAGTATAATCCTGCAACAAATAAATGCTGCTAGTAAAATCTCTGTAATTTTAGAAAATATTTCAACCAGCACAGTAAGCTTATGCCACAATCTGATTGTGGCACTTCTCACAAGGAAATTTCAGCAGCCATTTCAGCAATTACAGGTCACCACTTCACCAGAGAAGTCCCTCTCACTCCTTACCTGTATGCTCCCTGCTCTCAAGGCTCACTTGTGTCCAAAATTTTTTTCATGTGTCAAAGTAGTGAACTGGTTGCAGGATCTGATCTGACAGAAAATTATTCCTTTGCCTCTTCTCCTTCTTTCCATTTTTAACTGTGCAGCTCTCTTGCTGTGCACTGTATAAGCACACCCAATCATTTGTGCTGGTATAAGGATGGGAGGAATGAGAATAGGAGCATGTTTTTAGTGATGGTAAGGAATGCTTTTTCTGTGCCAGCTTACGTTTGCTGAAAGTGCTTATTGAGCAACCTAGCCGACTCTTCAGTAAATTTGATGTAAAATTTAACTATTGCTTTGACTCTATTCTTATATACATTTTCAGAAATATTTTTGTCAAAATACTTACGAATTATACAAGTCACCAAATTGACTAAACATTATTGCTATATCAAAACTACATATATAGCATATGTTTTAATATACAATAAGATTCAGAGAAAATGTGTGATGCATAATTTGCCCTATTTTTCAGTAACAATCAACTTCTTTGGAATTCTAGGGATTTTATTGTCTTCTTTGGAAAAAAAGATTTATTTTCTGTCTGACATTACCTGCTGAACCTCCTTAAAGAATAACTGTTCCAGAGATAAATCCCTTACTCCTCTTTCCAAGCCTTCAACCTTCTCAGTTTCTGCTCTATCAGCATCATTATTTCAGAGAGTTATTACTTTAGAGTCTTAAATAGCTATTCAAGTTTCAGAAGTGCTCTTTTCTGTGTAATATGTCTTAAATAAGATAAAATCATAATTTCTCCTGCAAAACAAACAAACAAACAAACAAACAAACAAACAAACTTTTTTAAAAGACTAAAAAGCTGTACTGTGGAAGCTTGCATCTAGCATTGTCAGTCCCCAAAATTTTCTAAAGCTGCTAAATTGTCTTACAAGTTCATTTGGGTTCCAGATGGGGTTCTGGATTTGTTTATTTTTTTTTAGTTTCGCTTTTATCAATTGTACTCTGAAGTTTTTCCCTGAATTAATGAGGACAAGATCCTTACCTTCTATGCCATGAAACCTGGGGCTCCAAGAGAACACAGATGCTAAGTGCTAGAGAGTTAAAAAATCCAAAACCTGCTAGGTAATGTAGATGTCAAGGCACATCACAAAACTGCCATTTTATTAACATATAGCTGTTATTATATCCAGGAGGAAAAAGCCTAATAAATTGCTGGTAATCAGCAAAATTAGTACAGAATTTCAGATACCATCTGTCTGTGGCTGAATAGTTCTGCTTTCTTGGTAGCTCTATTTACAGTGCTACAAATGGTGTCCCTTTACTGCAGTTACTGATATGCACTTGAATTTTAAAGTTTACTTTAAGAAACTCTTTAAAGTTTGATCAAATCTGGGAAAACATCCCCCTGGAATGGGGGAAAAGGTAGATGTAATCCTTAGATGAGCGTACTGATTATCTTATAGCATAACCTATCACAGAGAGAAATGAGGTTCAAGAAGTATTTGGACAACGTTTTCAGGCACATGGTGTGATTCTTCAGGTTCTTCTGTGCAGGGCTAGGAGTTGGACTTGATGTTCCTTGTAGGTCCCTTCTGCATAAGCTTATCCTAAGAATCTGTGATTCTACCAAGGTCATGTGACAGAGACTAAGTTTTTAGGAGGTATGTAAGAAACAAGGTAAATTATTAGTATTACAGAAGAAGAATTCTTTCATTAAACTGAGTTGCTTTAAGTTTTCCAGAGCTCATATGCAGAGTGAAGGTGTGAAGTTGAACATAGGCAAGTGGGGAGAAGCAGCATGTTGTAATATTTGTCTTTGTTTCTTACTATTTGAATATATTCTAATGGACAATAAATTAAGTTAATTTTCCCCAAGTCAGGCAATGGTAAATGATGTCCCCGTCTTCATCTCGTCACAGTCTTGTCCTCTTTTCTCCTCATTCTGCAGAGTAGGAAGAGGGAGTGAGCAGCCAAGTGGGAGTTTGTCCTTTAGCTAAAGTTAACTCATCATGTGAAAAGCAGTTGAACATAGTTTTCAACTTTCCTAACAGTTCTGCTTGTGGAGACCATCTGACTCACCACAGCTCCTTACAAAACCTTTGAACAAATGCATCAGAGCATTAGAAATAAATCTCCAGGTTGCTGCACAGCTACATTAAAATTTTTCCTAGAGTATTTATTGACACACTAAATATGTTGATTAATAAACTCCAGTTAGAACTAAAAATAAAGATTCAAAGATTGTCATCCTGAAATTTGCATCAGTGTACATTTCCACAGAGATTTATGCATATGTATATATGGTGATAATTCACTCATGGTGTTATTGCACATGATTTTTGATGTGTTTGTCCTCCATGCACAAATAAATGATTTAGTTTAGTTTAGCTTAGTTTGGTTTAGAGAACTATGTTCAGTGCTGTGCAGAAACTGCTTGAAGAGGAAGTTGAGTCAAACAAAATTATATTCTATTGTGGTTTCTGAGCATAGACAATTCTTGAGAAAGAATTTTTCTGTAGGCATAGAATATTAAAGCTGGTCTGAGCTGTCAGAGGAAAATGTTTATTTGTTGCTTGATCAGATAGTTTGGAACTGTGGTTGGTGAATGAAAACAAATTTGCATGAGATTATATTTGAAATTAATTATTAAAATCTGGGTACTTAGTTTTTAAAAAGCATTTTATTAGCTGCAGATATCTATGACCAATAACTGAAGACTTGATTTGCTTTTCAGAACTAGAAGCGAAGAAGGAAAATAATATTTACATTTCTAGAGAAAACACATTTATCTAGGAATCAAAGTATTGATGAGGTGGATTTCTCTTTCTCTTTAATTAGGCATAGGAAAGAATGTTGCAAAAGGTATGATTTGGCATACCTGTTGTATGACACTGGCCGAGTCACTTCATGTCACTTTTTTGCTCTACTACACAGTGGGATAAAAATGTTTTGACATTTATTTCCAAAAGTACACATATGAATTAATAGCTGTTATTAAAAACTTTGTTTGTGTGAAAATTGATCTAAGGATATACTACAAATCTGCAAATCAATAATGAAATTAAAGATCTACCTTGTTCCCTAACAGAATTCCTGTTTATTTACATAAATAAATAAGGCAAGGAACATATCTACAAAAAGCAATCAGAGAAACCATTTCTTCAGCATGTTGGATGTATGCTGCATGATCAATTCTCCTTCAAGGCTTGTAGTTAGCAATGAGACATTGAATTGTCTGAAGTAATTGCCGAGCAGTGAACCAATAAACACCTTGTGAGGAAAAGACCAAAGGAAAACCACAGCACTTAGAAATTTGCAAGAGCAACTGGGCTGCTTTATGCACGTGTTACAGCGGGGTCCTGCAGGGACAGACTGCGGGCTCTGGGACAGCCAGTCCCCTCTGTGCTGTCACAGCCAGTGATGGGCATTCTGCCCACCACCTCTACAGGTACAGCTTCACACTGAGCACACATCGGGGAGGAATTAGTAGCCATGGATGGGATATGAGCTGTTGATCGCATTTTTACACACTGCACCTGAAGTCTCATCACAAGCTCTCACACACATGAAGAAATTGCTGCATGAGAATCTGGTGTCACAGCTGGCCAGAAGCTGTTTCAAGTAACAGAACTCATTAGGATGATAAAGGTTTCATCAAAGTTCAAAACAGTTCTTTGATTTCTCCTAAAATATTTATTCAACTGCTTATTTAACTAATTTAACTAACTGTCATTATTTAACTTATACTATTGCTTCATAGACCTTATTAAAATGAGAGACTGAATACAGAATTCTGTATGAACTGCATTAGTAAACAAAAATCTTTCTTTGCGGCCCAACTGCAGCACTTTAATTTTAATATCTAAAATATTGCTGCATTCTTGTCTATAAAAGCAGATGTAGCAGCTACTGCCAAACTGGGTGTTCCCTGATGTGAGGTGTGACTGTAGATCTGGTAACTCAGTAGGAAACAGCTTGAGGAAATAGGAGTAATTAAAAAAGTAATTTATTTTTTTCCCCCACATGGTGGGTCTCTAAAAGAAATAATTTAATCTCCACCAGTAAATCCTGTGTATTGACTCACAAGAAAATTATGCTTTATTTCCTGTCAGTTTGGTTCAGTTACATACTAGAAGTAGTTTAGTGTGAGAAACACCACTTCTTTGGTGATGACTTTTGAAAAAGTACTGTTGTAGAAAATCTATTATGTTAAGTAGAAACATTTCCAGTCTGAGTCACATTTCTTGATAGCAGAGACACATTATTATCCAATAAAATTATTTTTAATATTCAGCAACATATTAAAAGCAATGCACAGGAAAGTCATTATGTTCCATACTTTTAAAAGCTCATTGAAATAAGACAATAATGTTTTCAACCTCTAAAATTAACTTTTGCAATCAAGTCAAGCAAATCCATTTGTGGTCATTAGTTTCACTTATCACCACTAAAATTTGGGGAATGCTGAATGTATTTAATATATGAGGTGTGTAGTGAAGCTATTGGTACTATTTTTTAGTAGTACCAATAAAGAAAAAGGAAGCCTGTGCTCTGGAATTGTGTCCAAAAATGGCTTTTAGATAAATCTCTACGTAAGGTAATATACAAGGAATGGAAAGAAAATCTATTGTCCAAATTGCTACTTAAAACTATTGCTGCTGAGAGGGGAGCTTTTTGCTAACAATGCAGCTTCTCAATGTAAGATCTTCAGAAAGAGATCAGGTCTGTATTTTTCTGACAAAGAATAATACAAAGTTATGTTTTATGTCTACAATTATTTTCTCTGTCACTTTTTCCAAAATGTTATATTCAAGGATGCCTTGCAAATCCCTAAGTTCCACTGCAAGGAAATCTTTAACCATATTTTCAATTCCTCAAATTCAGTACTTTTCTCACACTATTCTGTAGTTTTCTTTATCCACAGAAGTCCTTCCTTCTGATATAAATGAAAATAATGCATTTAGTGTGGAAGCATTAAGTTTATTTGATCAGATAAGGATCTGGTCCTTGAACATGTGTGACTGCAGACTTGGGAAGCACACGCAGCACTTAGAGGACACCAGATTTCTGTTGTGGGACCTGTCGCTTTGGTAGGTTTCCATGCACTGCCAGCAAAACAGGACTGTGGCTTCTCTGTGGTGTTTCTAAGGAAAAACAATAAAAAGCCAATGCTCAGAAGGTGGCTAAAATGACATTTAAAGGTTCACCTGTTTAAACACTCAGGCTGCCATCATGCTTTTTCTTGTGTACAGATCCTGAGGATAAATTTCCCAGTTTTTTAGTTTTTCACTACAAAACACTTCAGAGTGAAAGAGAATATTACCTCAGAGCTGAAAAACACTTAAAGGAAGGTAAAAACTTAATGCCTATTATATCCATCTGTCTCCCAGAACATTTTCTTCACTTCTTACAAAAGAATATAACTCCAGACACCAGAAAAATCACAAATCCCTCACATCTTCCTCACTGTCTCTCCACTCCATAGGTTTACTTTTCCTTACTTATTACTTGACAGGATATTTGGGAAGAGTGGTATTGAATTTTTGTGTAAAACTTAAACTAACAAGGTGATTTTTTTTTAGTTATATGAAATTACATCTAGCAATTATCAAAAAGTCTAAGGAGGTCAAAGTTTTAACTATGGAATTTTACTGAGGAATAATGGCACATTGAGGAAGATAAATTTGATATTTAAACACTTGCAGTGTACAAGGTTGATTTTAAGGAGAAATGTTTCACAGATCTTTTAAAAAACAAAATTATGTGAAGCTACAGCTTCTACTGCAAATTTATTTGAACACAAATTATTCTTTTACCTCTAGAACAGCTAGTAATTTGCAGAATATACTTTCCCAAGTATAGAAATAGAAAATATAGAATTTGCACCATACAAACATTCTGGAAGCAAAGAATCACCAGATTTTGAATCAACCTTGGCTTATATTTTCACGACTGAGACTTTTGAAAATAGAAAACAGGCAAGATTTCTCTTGAAGTATGTTCATGTTAAAACAGTACTGATACCATGTAAGTGTTTGAACAAACATTATATGCCTACTAACTTGAAGAAAACCTTCAGATGTTGATAAATATTACCCTCTTCTCTTCTTTTTATCTTCCCTTAGTGTTGTACTCACAAGAGATGAAAGCGTAAGATTCAGAAAGTCTCAGAAAGTGTAAGATCCCTGTCTTATAGAAACATTAATTGTGGAGAAGAAACAGGCACCGAGTCCATATGTCTGAAAATGCAAAGTGAAACTGATGTTTAAGAACATTTGCAGGATGAAAGCTTTCATAATGTTTAATTCTCAGCATGTTCCCGTGTGCTTGGCAATGTGTTGCCATTTTATTCAAGCTTTTTTAAAATCACAAGGGTTTTTAGTGTGACATGTAGTAAGTTTGCAACTTACAGGCACACTGCAGTACCGGTCCAAGCCCCAATAAAATTCAGTAGGACTTGTGTGGTGGTTTATGAATTATATTGTCCAATTTAATGCTCCCACTAAAACCCACACACGGCTCATTTCCCTTGTCCCCACCCCTTCCTTGGGCTGGAGAGGAGAACTGGAGGCCCAAAGGACAAAGATCACAGGTTGAGATCAAGGTTGAGATAAGGACAATTTGCTGAAAACAGCAATGAGGCAAGAAAACAAAGAGTAACAGCAACAGTAGAGAAGGTGCAGAAAGGAATGATTCACAAAATAATCCCCCTACCATAAACAACACCAACAAGTCCCTCCTCTATATTTACTTGACTGGAAGGAATCCCCTCTCCCTGGAAGGGACTCTCTTCCCCCAACCCGTGGCAATGATGTGAGGTGGTATAAAATAACCTCCATCTCCTGGCTATGCCCTCTCCCAGTTACTGCAAAAATTAGCCTGCCCTATCTGGGGCCAGGGCAATTTGTGTCTGAATTATTTAAGGATATATATTAGTCACATTTAAAAATAGTAACAAAATTATAGAATAACGTAAGTTGAAGAAGACCTATATAAGATCATGGAGTCTAACCATAAGCCTGGCACCACCATGTTCACCACTAAACCATGTCCCTAAGCACCATATTGAATTAATGGTCTACAAAAACATTAATTTACATCTCAGGTCTTAAAAGTGTTTTCACTTACTTTCATATTTAGAAGGATGGAGCCATATTCTACCCTATAGCTCTAGCACAACAATATTAACTGGTGTGAATTATCATGTCTGCCTTTGAATTGCAATAAATCTCACTTTGGTGACTGCAGGATTGTGAGGTATTTTCTGTTAATTGGAACAGAAAACATATGGCATGTTTCTGACATTTTCTGAGACACTCTTTTGCATGAAATATGACATGAGTGATATTCTGAATAATTATCTGGAATTCTGAGAGTATTTTATGTTTCTTTATTTCAGTTCATTTTATTAAAAATTAAATCAAGCTACATTCATCCATCCAAATTCACAACAAAGAAAGTTTTGTCAAACCCCAAAAGTTTATTAAAACTTTGTTGTCTTGTCTTAAACCTTAAACCTTTGTTGTCTTGTCTTAAACCCTTAGGAACATAAAGGTTGAAATTCTCACTATCCTGCTGAGATACTTTTGATACTTAATGATAATGGATCATTCTTTGCCTAAAGGAATAACTCTGATCAAGTATTTTAGATGACGTTTAGATACGTCATCTCAAGGGCTATTGAGATACTGGTAAGATCACCTGGAGCTGAGAGGCTGCAGCTAAATCTGACTTTACAAGGGGAAAGCCAGATACCCCTGTACCAAAAATCATGCTATGAATAGCCAACATCCATAAAGGAAACAGAGGAGTCCTGCAACTTTATTAGAATAAAGGGAGAGAGTCAACTGGGGCACAGCCCGTGGGGTTTTCTCTCTCGATGTTTTACAGGACACAGTCTTCTTTTATCCCAAACTCCCGGACGCATGTTGCCCTTTCTTTCTGCATTGATGAGGCACTAGGAGGGTACAGCCTTCCTGAACCACCTACCACATGTTCCCCTCTTATTCCCTGCTTGAACCTGGCATTTTACCCTGAAGTTCAGAAACTCAAGCTTGTGCAGAACCTTGTCTGTTTCAGGAGCTAAGCTGTCTGAGCTTTGTAACCAACCTGCTACTTGAAGTTAGTAAAGACATTAAGACCCATTTCAAAGACATTAGCACCCATACCTTCACCCATAGAATTGTTGGTTAATACATTAGCACACATTCCCTACCACCTCCATGCAGAAGAAAGCCCTTGTTAAAAAGGCAGTTCCATGATGTAGACGACAATCTCACACATGTACTGAAATCAGAGGTCCAGGTGCCTAAGACATCCAAAACATTTCAGGAAAGCCCTTCTCCCATGAGTTCATGTGAGACCGCCCATCAGTTCCAAAGCACGTGTTTCCTGGGAATTCCAAACCATGTTACATCATTATCACAGTTCATTCTGTAGCAAATTCAGAGTCTTATCTTAAGCATTGCTGAAACCAGGTATCAGAAAGTAGGAGACATTTTTGGAATTTGACTGCAAGATTTAGGTATAGAAAGACAAGTTATATGGATCTCGCCCAGCTATAGAAGTTTACAGTGCAAGTATGAACATCTCTAGTACTCACACTGTCTCATTGCCCCTGCCATGTTCTTTGATGAAGGATATCTTAGTACACACTTGATTGTTTAACATGGAAGACTTTCTGCCTCATTAAATGAGGTTATGATTCCTATTATCTAACTTTTATAATCTAGAAAATACCTTGAAGATTAAGATACCTATCAGAACTGTTTAGAATCAATGAAGAGAATTGGGTGATCCCAGTAATAGTTTATTTCACCTGTCCTCTCCACTTTCAGTCTGAAATAAGTGTTGGAAATGCTCTCCCTTCAATAATTAAAATGAAACACATAAAATATCGCTTCCACAGAAAATGGACCATATAATTGATGTGTGATACTAGATGAGCTACTGAGTAAACAAATAAATGAATTTGAGCCTAAATTCATAGAATCACAGAATGGCTGATGTTGGAAGGGATGACTGGGTGTCATTTGATATGTGCTAGTTTCATTTTCAGTGGCAGTTGTAAGAGATATTAGATTTATTTGCTCTTTGGAGAGTGAGTTTTGGACACATTCATCAACCATATTTCTTCTCAGATGAACACATATAATTTTAATTGCTCTTAGGAACTAAGACATTGCCCTTAATAGAAAAAAACAAAAAAAACCCTCTAAAATAATGATGGTGACTGGTTACATTCACTGAATTAAATTTAGAAAAATGAAAAAAGAAAAAGACATAAAGGAGTTCATAGTAATTCAACTGTTTTTTCCTTCTTTTATACTTTTTACATCTATATCCTTGTGGTAATTTTTTTACTTAAGAATTATATTTCCTATACTAGTGGGACTCTGTCAAGAAAAGAATGCTCTTTAAAAAAGCCCAGTGCCTTAGTCTAGTCTAATAGAAATGAACCATGAGAAATAATTAGGATGAAAGAACATTAATGCTAAAATTCTAAGAAAGCTTTCAACCTCTTTAAACAGTCGCTCAATGGGAGATTAAAAACATTGCATTTATAAACTAGTTAGGATTGAAGCTCTCTGAGATTATCATAGGTTGTTTATATTTCTGTGTTTTTTCTGATGTGATTTCACTAAACATTTTGATATCATAAGATAAATTAATGCAATTTTCTTAAGAAAGTTGAATATTATGATATTTTTGACAAAATCATATTTTCTTAGCCTGAACTTCTGTTCTTTTTATAGGTTAAAAAACATATTATTTTTTTTCAGTGAAAAGAAATAATTGTACTTTGTATTTAGATAGCAGTTTGAATATTAGGACTGAATACCTGGGCAATCACTTTGCTGATTAAAATTCTTCCTGATAGATAATTTGTCAAGAAAATTATCTACCATTCTGGAGAGGAAAATCATACTAATGGTACAGAGCAGTATCTTGAGCACTGGTTTGTATTTTGCATATAAAAGGATAAGTTAGATGTGGGATAAAGATCTTGTCCAAGACTGCTTCTCTTTGATTATTAGAATTAAAGTTGAGAGATTACTTCATTGTGCATTATTTACTGACCTATTAGAGGATTTAATTATTTCAGAAGCAATTAAATTCTTGCAAGTATAAGTAGACAGTGTCAGTACAGAGTCATTAGTGATTAAGTCTCACCATTATGTGAAAGTTCAGCACTACTTTCCCAGCAAGTACATAGTTAAGATACAGCTTGATGTTTGAAGTTTCCCAAAGCATAAGGAAACAAAGTAGTAGAAAATAATAAAATAGCATTAGAATTTGCATACTTTTGTGACAGCCCACAGGACAGATTACAACTAATTTTCACTGAATTGCTTCACAGAATTAATAATTAGCACATCAGCTAATACTTAGTCTGAGAATAGGGTCTTAATGCCAATGGCTATTTTGTGCTGTTGGGAAAAAAATAAACAGTGTAAGACAACAATGTGAGATGTGGAGAAATAGAAGTGCATGTAAAAAGGCTTACTCAAATGTTCTTCCCTTGACCTTGTCTTTTTCATGATGCTCCCTTCTGTCAACACATCAATTTTCAGTCTCAGCGCTGTCACCTATTTCATGGGATTTTTCTTACAGAGTTGAGGAAATAGAATAATTTAAAACTCCTTACTACAGTACCATTTTATCTTGGAGAAGGATTATTCCCATAGGGGTTCTTTCTTCTGTCTGTTTCTGGTGCCATTAGTTCCAATATTGCCTCACTCCTCACTTGGGTTCACACAGAGGGTTCTGGCTGCACTGTGAGCCCAGTGTAGCTGTCAAGCCTGGAAGTGTATGCTTTGGACCCCAGTGACTGTGTTCCCTCACATTAACAAATCCTTCTCCCAGTGATGATAAAAGTTCAGTCACTTAATTGCTCATAATCACCCTGTGTCCGCCCACAGTTTCCTCCCACCATCTGATTGGTTCAGGAGACCTCTCTTACTCTTCTTGCCTTAATGCATTGGGAATCCACATCAAAGTTTCCAGTAGACAGCTTTCTGCTCCCATTTGGAGGGAGCAAATTACGAGCTGAAGAATCAATTGATTCCAACATCTTCACACCAGGTTGAAGGGATTGTTTTAATCTCAGTAGCTGAATTATGAACAGCACAGCAAATACTTACTTCGAAGTAAACTTGAGAAGCTTGTTATTACTTGAAGTTCAGGCAAGACTAAAGCTGAAAGATCATAGTAGGCAGCAGTGGTTCTTCTTGCTCTTTTGTTGTGTGTTTTGTTTTGTTTCAGCCAGAGCCTCTAATACAAAGTTATGGCAACTTAATGATATATGGGTGTGGCTGTTAATTCTTTTTCCCATTCTGATCTTACAATTTTTACTATAGATGTTCTAGAAGCCTCCCATAGATCAACGTCACATCTCACATAGAGACAAACATATGAAAAATTAAGTCATCTAGAAGAGAAGTATATTCAGTATTTTGTGGATATTAATAAGATAATTTTTATTTTCTCCATGACCTTCAATTAAAATAGAAAATTAAAAGAGCCATTATGTCCCATTAGTTATTGGTTTGTGAAGAATTAATTATGCAGTTGAGATGGACTGTTATTTTGAATTTATTCTTGTATCCTGCGGTCCTAAAAAGTAAATTATAGAGATCTTTTTTGGTAAATTATAGGGATCTTTTGACATTTGAGACTAAATACCGTTACAATGTTACAATAGGTTCTACGCATTTCAAGAAGCTTACTCTTGCAAACTGTGGACCAACATTTGTGGTGCCGATTACAGAGAACATATACTTTAAATGCATGAACTTTGATTTTGTTTCTATCTGACAGAAGTAATTACTAAAAAGTAACTCCTGAGAAAATGTGTTTTGTGAATATTCTGGTCTGCTCACAGAATGAGTGGCATATGCTTATAAAAAGTTCTTGGCTACATTTGCAATATTTTTCTTCTCAAATATCTGCAATTAATTTTAAAAGCATCTGTAAGCTTTTGCTTTATCAATTATATTTACTCCAAGGTTCAGAAGATTAAAATTTGGGGTATCACTCAGAACAGGTATCAGTATTATCAGCTGGTAAAACAACAGAACATGAAACTGGTTAGTACAAACCACACAGTTAATGAAAACAGAGTTATCGTCAATACTTTTTCTTCTGATAAGCGAACAGCACAGGCCACAAGAGGAAAATGTAGTCTGACATTACAGAGTTTAATCATGTGGACTGTACCTCTGCTGAGATAATATATAGGACACAGAAGTGTATGGAAAACTGACACTTTTGTATCTAAAGACAAAAGACATTTTTTTCCCTTAAGGGAAAATACCCCAGCTGCTTCACATCAGAGAGGTCAAGCCTGCTACAGAACAGGAGATTTGTGCATGTGGGACCAAGTCTTCCTCGAGGGGGAGTCAACAAAAACATCCAACTTTGGTGCAAAATACCCTCTTCTAGAAAGTGCATCAAAATTCTTCACAGGAGAGAAAAGACAATATGAAAAATATTAGGACTTCTGTAAAGATCAGAATATTATTTCTGGTCATTTAGAAGTTGAGACAGAAATGTCAATAATTATATATACCTTGAGAAAGCCTATAATTTTGCTGAAATTGCCTGCCCTGCATAAATGCTTTGCACAGTTTTGTTGACCAGGAAAATAAACTTTGACTCTTTCCAATCAGTATTAACTACTTATTTTAAATTCGTAGTGGAAGAGTGATGAATGTCTTTTTATCTAAAACAGGAAAAGTTTTAAAACAAACCTGATTTTCAAATACACTTTTTCAAGTTCCAGAGGACAAGGAATCAAAGTAGATGCCAGAGGCCTCCTTTGCAGAGCCATTTCTGCCCTGCCTCCCTGCAGGTGGGGAGCAGGTCTGGCCAGCTTGCTTGGTGTGGTCCCACTGAATGTGGGGCTGGAGGTGCTGTCTTTGCCCCCTGGGACCAGGGCTGCCCTGTAGCTTGGAACCATAGGGTTGAAGCCTCTGGCAGGGTTGAAGCCCCTTTGATCATGGCTTGCCCTGCCCAGAGTGCCCATTACCTACAAGTTAATATAGCTGACTGCAGTTTCTGAACTGTGAGCATAGACCAGTACATATGTTTTTTTTTCTGACCATCACAACATTCATCTTTGTGTTTGCAAATTTTATGCAGATTACTCTTTGAGGACCATTTCTGAGTTAGGTAAAACTGCCAAATTTGATGCATTACAATTTGCTGCTCAAATAAGTTTGGTTATTCTAGAATTTCCTGTTGTCACAGGCATGGAAATATTGTTGTAATTTTGATCATCCATAATAAGACTGTGGGATATGTAAGTGGTGTGGAAAAATGAATATTTTATTCATAGCCTGGAAGTTATCTAGGCTGAAAGAAAGAAAATATTCCTGAGAAAGGAATTACAGACCAATATGCTGATCTAGATACCACATTGCCCCAAATTAAAATACACCATGAGTGGAAATATTCTATTAGGCTAGATGATATAATTTAGGCATAGTTTTAGGAAGAGAAGCCCTATATAGGAAAAAATTCTGCAGGAACCCATAGGAGATTTATGCATTCAAAAGTGTCTGTTGTTTTCCATGTTTGTTAGTTGGTTTAATAGTATATATTTTTTCTTTTCACAAATTCAGACTCTTTAAAGGATACAGACTTCTGTACTCATTGTGACAGCAGTACTATTACCACAGCTCATCTTTGTTGACCCCAGCTTTTTTGTTGGTGAGGAGCTCAACAGAAATTTTTGTAATGGATACATGCGTTCACATTTGTGTGTATTATGCAAGAGGCTTAATAGAAGAATATACAAAGCTAGAACAATATGGGTTATTCATCATCAAAACAAAAGTTAAAGATAAGAGTACTTAGGTCCTATCAGAAAACAAAACAAATAATACAGCTACTTTTTGTGAGGGACCTTGTAACTGTCTACTGCAGACCTTGTTTCATGCTCAGCCTGAGCATGAAAACACCACATGTTCCTTTTCTACAACTTTAAGAAGACCTAGAAAATTCTCCACTGAGGAGCTACTTCACAGGTGCACAACAACCCTGTAAAAAATTTAAAGAGTTGATTCAAAAAAAAGAATCACAATTGTTACATAATATTTCTTATATCCAGTGCAGGTCACTGAACTAAAAATGGCAAAGAAAGTTTAAAGGAATTGTAATGTGGATGGGCACCATTCTCCAGGGCAGGAATTGTGCCTGCCGCTATGCAGTGCCTGTGCTCACTGCAGTGCCTGTGTTCACACTAAAATCAAAATGCTGTAAGGAGATGTTCTTTACTACGAGGGTAGTGAGACACCGGCACAAGTTGCCCAGGGATGCTGTGTGTCTCCAGTTCCTGGGTGTGTTAGAGAACATAAAGCTTTGAGCTATCCATTCTAGTGGAAGGTGTTACAGCAGCAGGACTGGAACTACATGACCTTTAAGGTTCCTTCCAGCCTGGTCTAGTCTGTGATTGCATTATTCTGTGATGTGATGTAATGTGCAAGAAGAACTGGAGCATTCCTGGACTTCTGTCTACCTGGTTCCCATGGGATAAGGTTCGCTGGGATCTCTCACACCTTTAGTCTTAAAGATTTAAGAACATTGAGATACCACGATGATCTTTTTGGTGCTTCCTGGAAAAAGAATTTTGTGGTGCTGTAGAAAGTTTAAACAAAGGTATGGGAGAGAAAAACAGAATAATTTTCACCATTAATAGCAAGAACTGTATTGTTATCACACATTTAATATATTAGGAATATACATTAGTTCTCATATGAAATGTAACTGCTAGTTAGAATGACTGCTGTCCCTTTCAAAGATGTAAAATGAAGATCCGATAAAGGGCCTCAGAGAACTCTCTGGAAATGACAGTTGTGACCCAGGTAACCTATATTTCAGCTCAAATGCTTTCTGTTTCAAAGGCTCACAGGTATATGCATATAGGGGTTGTACATATTATCAGTATGCAAAGAAAAGTATGCAAGATATTGATTTGATTCAGTATTACACAAAATTCCCACTGAATGATCAAAATGGGCAGTCTTTTGCGCTCCATGTTCAGGAATGGGAGATTCATTGGTCTGTGCAATCACAGGACAGTGAAATTTAATATTCCGTCCCTTACTTTTGTGCTGAGAGTGGAACTTCATTAAGAGTGACTGTGATCCAAAAATCAGAAGGATAATTTCAAGAGAAGCAGGAAGAACTCAAGGCAGAAATTCCAAAACCTATGCATTAAATTACAAAGTCAGTGTGGATGTGAAGAAGTGATTAAATAAGAATTTTTAACAAAACTTAGTAATATATTTTTAGTCTGCGATTCAGTTCTATTGACTTTATTTTCTTTGTAAATCAAGTAAGGAATAACTCCCCTGTATAAAAAAAAATCACTTCTAGGAAAGAGTCAAGAAAGGAATAACAAGAAATGTCCCCTCACAGCAGGGATTGAATTAGCTACTGATGTAGTTTCACTCCTTGGACTAAAGGGTTAGTTGGCTTTGTTATTTTTCTGCTGCTGTTGCTGTTTCTCAAATTAGGCTGACAGCTCTGTTTCCACAGTCTACATCTTTTCATGCTGTGAAACTCTGTAAAATGGTCCAAAAAGTGCCTATGCAGTGGGTCAAAAATTATGTATATTCATTTAATCCTAAAGCATTAATGAAATGGAATGTCAGTTTTATTTCCACACACCAGAAAAGTCACTCAAGACAAATAAGTTAAAAAGAAGTACTGAGTTGAAAAATATTTGGGAAAAATAATTTTTGCAATTTGGTAGGTTTTAATAAAAAAGCAAGGCTTCTAGCAAGAACTCAAAAAACTACCTGAAAATATTCTAATTAGCTGTTGTCTGCTTTCCCTTTTGAAAACATGCTCTGTGATTTGGACATCCTTAACAGAAGGCAAAGGTAAGTTATTATGTGCAGTTTCTGCAATCTGGTGTCTGAAAGGATCAGCCTTAGAACTGTGTTACCATTAGCTTTCTGCTACCATTCTTGTTTTCAGAGGCACTTTCTTTCATTGCTGTTTCCATAGCAAGTGTACAGTACTCAGAGTACCACATGAATTAGTAGTCTGTAAATAGTTCATAAATATTTTTCAAAACTAGATAATTATTAGGCAGTTTAAGGCAATGCCCACCATGCTGACATGGTGATTGTCTTTCTCACCCTTGCTGCTCTGATTTTCCTCTTATACTCAAGATTGAAAACCTGATCAGAAAGGAACCAGCACTGATGATGTAGTTATGCAGTGCCTGGTACACTTGTGACAGATGATCACACCATGCTATTTCTCCTCCACACTGATTATGAGGTAATGAATTCTCAAATGGATGTCTTTATAAAACCCCTAGAGCTTCTGTTTTAGGATTTTCATCAGGTTCTAGATAGTATCTATCTAGGTTCTAGATTAACACTTTCTGATTGTCTTCAGCTTCTTGATGGCAACCACAACCCTACTTTAAACATGAAATCGTTCTTACTTGACTGTTCTCTTGGATATTTGATGGATAAGCAGGGGAAACTACTATGATCTTTTAAACATTTGCTCCATTCTCTGCTGTCATCTAGCTCATTCAAATTCACTTCAGTATTATTCGGGTGCAACCTTTGCTGCACAGAAACTATCGCTAATTTCCAGATATTTTGACTCATTAGTGTAATCTGAAAATAGCCCTGATGAAGTTCAATAGCTAGAACTGTACTGACATTGGCCCTCTACTTCCCTCTTCTGTTCAGTTATGGGAATCTCAGTGCATTTGTCTTTCCACTTTCCCAATGACTTCTTTTTTCCAATGTACAAGTAGTTTGCAGAATGCTGTGAAAACATCTTATTTACCATCAGGGGTAATATTGAATAAAACATGGTCCATAACATATTTCAGGCAGATCTGTTGCATTGCAGTGTTCCTTTTCAGTGGGACATAAATTTCAAGATGACAGAATTAAATATGAGCTAAAATGATATGTTCTTCTCTAAAAGATAATTTATGAACCTCTGCATTGCTGAAAAGTAAATATAAAAAAAATATGGGCTCAAATGTCCATCTTGGATATTCAAATACTGCATAATATTATCCCTAGCTCTATATGTTATGAATTTAGGCTTGCATATGAGCTGAGGCTTATATCTTCTTATGTCCATGGCAATTATGGAAGGACAGATGGTTGGGCTTGACTTCAGAATAAGGCATTGGCTTCTGAGATTTCCAGAGCTGCAGTTGCTTTCTTGATTTGAGGCATCAACAAGCCCTTTGTATTTTTCTGCCTTTTTCTTTTTTTTTTCACCCAGAATTGTTCTTCTTCATGTAGCCCTGTAGGCTGAACAGGCAAACAGATCAAATTCTCTTCTGCCCCATCCAAAAAACAGGCGCAGAAGTACCCTATGGGAAAAAAAAAACCAAAACATGTATTTAATTATAGTAAAATAAAATATGAAGATGCAACCAGAAAGAGTTTGTAATTTAATATTTGCAAAACCTGTTAGTTTCATTTATGAGCTGACTACTAGTGAATAAAATATCAGGTCAAATGCTATTATAATGCGAGGAGTGAAGGTGATGGGTTATTAACATGGGGGTTCTTGCAGCTTCTTTGCTTCGCATTAATTCTGCTTCTCATGATGAAGTCCAAATACTTTTATTTCTTGTAAAAATTGCATAATAAAAGTCAAACAATGCAGTTGAAAAAGATTTCAAACTTGCTAAACCAGATAACTTGGATATATTTAGAAGAAATATTCACAAAATCAGTTATTTCTACCTGAAAGATTTAGATATTGTTAAATCAATGTTTTTAAAAGGAAATATTGAAAACTCTATATATGAAACATTTAAATCAGCTGCATTACAGAACTTGTAACAAAATCTATAAGCTTCCAATTTTGCTTCTGACTAGGAGCTGAACTCCAGTACTATTAAGAATGTTTAGCTATTTCTGTTATTTTTAGGATTAATTAATTTTTTGGAGTGATGGCAGTGGTTTCATCGCTTGCTTGCCTAGCGCATAGTCAGGAGAGCATGGAGAAAGGGTAAGAATATAGTAATTGCAACTAGCAGCTCCCCAGAAAATTCTCCTGCATTTCTCCAGCACTTTACAGTTCAGACATTCAAAAAACAGGAGTTAATCCTTCATCTCTACTGGTCATTAAAATTATTTTTTCTTCCAAGAATGCAACCTTTGGCTTTTTTGACTCTTAAACTTTTATCATCTACAATTGTTTGTGACAACTGAATTAGAAATTAAAATTTTCTGCTCTCTGACCACCTTTTACTCTTTTGTGCATTTGTTCTCACATTGTTTCTGTATGTATGCTTCATGACAATTTTTTTTGTTTTTTCCCTTTAATTTTTCTTCATCATACTTAGACATGTTTTTCGCTTGTCCTTTTCAACACTCATCTGTAAGACATATTTAAAATTTTACTACTTTTGTTCTCTAGATCTCCTTTTTTCCCTGCTATTATTATTTCTCCAATAATTAGCCTATATATGGTGCTTTATAATTGTTTAAATATCCATTTTCTTACCTGGAAGAGTGGAAAAATTAAATCAATACAGGAAAATGATAGGGGTCAGAATTGTAGGCACTGGAGACTTGTGATGCTGATCCAATCATTACTGATTTTTGCCATGTTTGCAGAGATGTCCCTCTTTGCAACCAGAGATATTAACAGCTTTTGAGAGAAGGGGTTTAGCTGATAGGCAGACAGCTGTGTAAGTGCTGACACAAGGCTTGTCCTGAGTCCTGTTGATGGCAATTGAGTCACCAAATGCAATGTATTGTCCTGTATTTTGCTCATATTTTGAAGAAACAGCCACACAACAGACTGGTACCTGTGACTACAGGGATTCATGACCCACGAAAAGTCTCTGAATTTGGAAAACTTTTCATTATGATTGGTTCATTACACCTACAGTCAGTTTTCATTAACCAGGGTGCTGCACAGGTATTGAATATGCACTGGAAACATAAGAAAAAAAAGAAGGAAAAATTATGTTGAGAGTTAGTGGTTGCTTGTTTCCCAAAGAAACACTTTATTGATCTATAGCTACTCCTGAATCAATGTAAATATCTTTAATGCTTTAATAAGTGGTGAAAGGGCATTGATAACTAACTCAATTTAGAACAGCAGTAAGGAAAGTTTTCAGTAAAATTCAACCCATTTTATTAAAATTAGAGATTAAAGTATTCAGTGAAAAACGGTTTTTTTTAGGCAATGCGAGTTAAAGTGTTTATAATGCAATGTGTTTGTACTGCAGTATAGCTATAAGCATCAGTAACCTCCAGTGTATCTGACCCAATGGTATAAAATTTTAGTAATGCAGTTAGGTGCTTTCTGAACCAGTCTTGGGGTTCAGAGTTTTATTCTAATCTCTTCTTTTTCTTTTTTTTCTTTCAACAGAGAAAAATGTGAATTTTCAAGAGCTGCTTTAAGATAGCATGGACAACACCTTTGACAGGAAATAGGAAACTAAATTAGAGGTGGAAGTTTAAATTGTAAATCTATTTAATCAAACGAGCCTATCACAAAATGTCTGCACCACCAGGAAGCAGTGTTCCTTTGTATTTGTCATCATATCGTCTGTCATTTTGTCAGTCATTAAGTGTTATCAGTGCAACCTTTCACTTTCAACCTAAAGTGGTTAGTCTGAATAATTTGATAGCAACAGCAAAATTTACCACTTTACTGTTCCCAAATAATTGTGAATATGTGGAACTAGAAAAAGTTCTCATTCCTTTGAAATCCCAAGGTGATTCCTCAGACTACAAGAGTTTAAAGATAACCTCCACAGCTGACATAACTGAAATTTTTAGGGAAGCTTGCTGCCTGAGTACTTTTGGTTACAAGGATGGTCTTTGAGATTTTGAAGGCTCTATACTACCATTACACAAGGTTAAATATTCTTAAAAGGAACAAGATTTTCCCTATTGTCAATTCTTAAATGAATAATAAATGTCACGTTCATCTTCACAAACCTGTTCCTCAGATATAACATTAAGGAGCAGTCCTTGAAGTGTACTTTCAGACAAGCCTGGCTGTGCTTCTATTCATACATAGATAACTATTAATAATGCACATGCTGGTGTGTATTATCATCAATTCATTATCAGCACCGAAGCTTTTAGAATATCTTGCAATTGTAAAGGATACTAATAAGCTATCGGCTTTCACTCAGGAGCTTCTCACGTATAATGTTTTCTTTTTAATTTAGGTCACACCAACTGGCTTTTAAATTTCAACAAACATGGCTATAGTTAGGAGTGGTGATCAAAATGTTACTGAACATGATACCAGACAATTCATCATCTTCTATTAATTCTGATTTATCCAGGCATCCTCAATCTTTTATCCCCTCATGTTCCTGCAGTGCCCCTGTGTGCCCTCTGTTCCCTTTGGTGGTTGGGCAGCGCCTGGGCACTCCATGGCTCATTGCTGTCAGTGCTGCTCACCTGCTGCTCACAGCTGTGCCCACTGGGGATGGGGCTCAGCCCCACTCCCAGTTACGACAAACTGCGTACCTGCAACATCCTGCCCTTACCCTTGACTTCTAATGTTTAAAATGTTACAGTGCAACTGCAAGATTGTCTACAGAGACCACAGGCCAGGTGCTGAGGAAGTAGATCCTGCATATTTTTCCAGAATTGGATTTACAGAGATGACTCGAAGCATCTTGTTTCCAAAGAAGCAAACCATGATGCTGGGTAAGGGCTTTCTGCAGAAAACATTTGCCTCAACAATTGAAAGTTCATTGCCTGAGAAAAAAAAAAAAAAAGGCTGCTATTACTTTTCTTACTTTCCTTGAATGCAGATTTTGTAAAATGCATTGTAGCTTAAAATGTACTTTGAGATAGTTTCAGCATTCAATTACTACTTATTAAATTTGCATTTCTTAAAAATGCAAATTTCTTAAAATAAAATTTGAAAGAGTATGAATGTACAAGTACAGATATTTTAAGAGGTTGGTAGCAGTGCTAGTGATTGGCAGCAAGATCATGATAGCCATACAAAGATAATGATTTCACTTGTATATCAAATTCATGTGCTCTGGATTGTATGTTTGAGAAGTGAGAAGAACAAGAAGACATTTAACTTTGATATATTTTATTGACATTTTATTCAATGTCTTTAATGTGTCTTAAATAAGTGTTTCTTAAGGATCAATTATTTAATGATCTGTTTGATTTTCAGTCTGCAGTCAGGACCTGGCTTCAATTGTGTGATGGAGTCTTGAGCAGACACAAAGGACTGTCTATTCAACTGCTATATTAGGAAAAAAAAATTTAAATTATTTATATACAATAAGAGACTTTTCTCTTTACATTGTGGAACCAGAGATTTGGTCTGTGGACTAGCTCTCAATTTTTAATTACACAATGAAAAGGCAAGAAGGTTAAGATTACTTTAGTTTATAATTACTTTCATAGTAGAAGGTACTAGTACTGTAGAACTTTCTTTGTAGCATTCAAAGTGTTTACGGATTCAATGGCCAAAATTCAAATTCCTTAAAGTTGAACTAGAAAGAAAATTAAAATTACAAAATTGACATGGGTGGTGTAAAGGTGTGTAATTTGAACTCAAACAACAAAACACTTGCTTTTCAATTCAGAAAATCACAGACTCATAGAATGGTTTGGGCTGAAAGGGGACCTTGAAGGTCATGTAGTTCCAACCTCCCCTGCTGTGGGAAAGGACACCTTCCACTAGATCAGGTTTCTCAGAGCCCCATCCAGCCTGACCTTAAACACCTCCACGATTACATCCACAATTTACCTGGGAAACCTGGTCCAGAGCCTCACCACTGGAAATGTGGATGTAATTGACTTCAGCAATTCTGTTCCTCTTTGCTCTTGTTAACTTTCCTTCATTGTTAATATTTGCTTAATCTGTGGTTGCACTGAATAAGTGTACCAGTCATCCTCACTGACTTTAGTGTGGATCAAAAATACTCAATTTAAATGTGTACACTCTGGATAATCCAGTTTATTCCAGGCAATAAATTTTAATGAAGTCTACAAAATGCAATGGATATATATATCTCAGTAACAAGAGAAAGTTGCTGTTGGTACTTGTGCTATTAATCTTATTCAGAACAGAGCTTGCTTTATAAAACGGGTGAATATTTCAATTTATTTAGGAACATTTACAAATTAAAACGTTATAAAACACAAAATACAAGGACAGAGTGTTATTTGTATGCAGATATTTTGTTTTCACAAGTCACTCAGATTTTTATTGTGTAGATAACAAATGTTGCTAAATTGTAATTTGAGATGAAATTTCAGAAAATATTAATGGAAAATAATTATTCTGTCACTAGTATGTCATATCAAGCTAAGTATTTAAATTTTCTGAAGCCTCAGAGTGCTAATATCCTTGTGAAATAGTCTTTTTTTCCTCTGTAATTTGTAGTGCAATTAATTTGAGAAAGGTGACTGCATAAAGGATTTAGCTGCCATAAATTAGTGGTGTAAGAAATTACTACAAAGGTAGATTTTAATTTCCTGAGTTTATAGATTGCCTTCACAGATTTCACAGCCCTTAGATGGGAAATGTCCAGAATTTTGGCTGTTCTTGTAAGAAACTAACTCAGCCAACAATGATTGTTACAGCCTACTTCAGCTCTTGTAGTTGAGGGAACTGTGTCCAGTGCCGCAGGAAGGGTCTGGGCTTCCACACTTGTATGGATCACATGAAAGTCTAGAACTCTGTCCCTTCTCAGGCCAGCAATAAAGTCCATGACATGCATACTTTCCATGGGGCTCTGCTGTGAGCTTGCAATTCTGTGCTGAGGTCACAAATTCTTCCCTGCCCCCAAGTAACTCTCAAAATTCATCTTTTCTGATCAATAGGCTGTTTAGAGGGTTTTGTTCCCTTCTTTGCTTAGCGAGTTTTACAGGAAAGAAATGAGCAGAGAGCGTCTTTAAATCAAATGTGGTAATTGTGCATAACTGCCAACCTTTTAAGAACGTGCAAAGCAGAATTTCCACCCACATTTACAGTCTTCTAGTGTCAAAAAAGGACAAAGCAGTCACAGCTGATGCTATTTTTAGGCCTCACAGAGTGTACTGCAGAGCCGAGACTGACACAAACTGAAGAATAATTAAAATCAAGCTCATGAAATTTTAACACAGAAGTGACTACATTATTTAGGACATTAATGTGGTTTCAGCAAAAAGTAATTACTGGTTATCTGTTGCCAGAGACATTGTTTGCTGTCTAACTCTGGAGGTGCTGTTTATGTAGGAAATAATGCAAATACTTTCAAATATTTTAAGTAAGTCTACAGTAAATATTTTCTGTGTACTTCAACTGCCTTTGGTTGAAGAAACTGGACTGGTACCAAACAGAATACATGTAATTTCTCCTTAATTGTGGTGAATCATATTTCTTTCAGTTTTATAGAATGATTTACACAGCAAAATTTACTCCATTATAACAAATTCCTCCACAGCTCTTTTAGCATGTTAAGCTGAGAAAAATCTTGGAATACTCAAAGAGGCTGTATCAGTAGTAAAAAAAAAAAAAAAAAAAATAGCCACTCCCAACTTAAAGTTTTGGCCACTAGAAAGGTGGAAAAAAATATGTGCTTCCTCATAATTTTGTGTGTTACAGCAACATCCGAAGCACAGCAAGAGATTTAAAAGTTTGAAGGAAAGGCAGTGAGTCCCATGTGCTCTGTATGGGGGTGCATGGTGAGAGAGGGAGAGAAGGATGGTGCAGAGTCTTTCTTTACCTGAACAAGAACGTTCCAACAATAAATGGTACAGGAAAATACCTATTGTGTTAAAATAGAATGCAAATATAAGTTGTGAACAAATTTTCCCGTATGGTAGAAACCCGTATGCACAAAGCATCAGATAAACCCTGCATGGCTCTCCCAGGATATGCTGCACATATCCTCTCCACAGAGAGAAATTCCTCCTTTTGGTCATTTAAGCTATTATATAAAATTTTCACACAAGAAGGCAATTCTATTCATAAAGGATGTTTGCATGAGTGCTCCTTACTGCCCTTTCAGATAAATCAAGGTAAACTTTAAACAAAAGTAAGACCATACATATTCAGGTCCCTATGCTCACCCTCAAGTTATTTCAAGAACGGTTAAATAGGGCAAATGTAAGGTTACTGTTTTATTTTGTGTTCTTGCTTGAAGTGGCAGCTAAAACTCTGAGGAAACCCTATAGGTATGTACAGTTATCACACTTCCCAGGGAACTACCCCCAGCACCCACAGTAAAGCTGCTGGACCAGGCTTCTGGGACATGAAACTAAGTTGTTGCATTACTACTACCTTCAACTTAAACATCACAGAATGAACTTCTATATTTTCAGTAAATCTGTCTCTATGTCTGTGCCTGACCCAGCTGCAAGTACTGTACTGCAGCTTGTGCTCCATACAATAGAAAGCTTCAAGTTGGTCTAGATTTTGATCTAGACTTTTCTTATCTCCCTTTTCATTTTTTTTTCCATTAATAATATTAATAGTCTAATGGAAAGAATGAAAAATTATGATGATGAAAATATTGAAAAAGTCACAATGTCTTTTAGAGCTGGTTGAAAACATTGCATTGGAAAAGGTTTCTGTTAGAAATTCCTGATTTATTTAAAAAAAAAAATTCCGAAGAATATATTGATCAGATAAAGTCAGAAATAAATTTAGCTAATTGCTGTTGGAAATCCATTTTGATTCCTGATTAGTTCTAATGTCAGTAACATTTTGACTTTCCTAAATTATGAATTAATTTATTTTCATAGTGGCAAAACTGCACACGATTTATTATTACAGGTGTTTTTTATTTACGTCAGATAGTGTAGACTAAAGGTACACAGTGAAGCAGTTCAGAGAGGTTTTCCAGTTTTTCACCTTTTATTCAGGAAGTGTCCTACCGCTTCTGTTTTATTTATCATAGAAAGGATTTTTTTTTTTTCTTAATACTATTTCAGCTGCATTAGTCTTCATTAAGCAGATCTCTTACAACACAATAGCAAATCTGTGAAAAATCCTGCCCTTCAATACAGATTTTTTTTTTTTTACATATTTTAATTTTTTAGTGCCACATTGATTTCTTAAAATTTGACAGGCAGGATTTCTTGACTAAAACTTACCTTACACTCTGACTTACCTATCACTCTGGGCTTTGATGCAGTTTTCAATATCCAAACAAGAATGGTAGTGTTCTCGAGCCAAAAAAGATTAGTTAACATTGAACATTCTCTGAGCCCAGTGTTTGTCCTCTCTTTTATTTGAAAACATTTACTGCAGGCAAGTAAAGCATGCATTAAAGACGATATGAAGTTGTAGAGAATATAAACAAGAAAGGAAGGTGAAGAAGAAACAAGTTGAAGAGTCTGAAATCTGTTATTCATCTTATTGTAATGCATGCCCTGTAAAGCAACCTGCATTATATAAAGCTGCTATAGAGCTTAACAGGTTATAGTTTGACAGAGCCCTTCAGTGAGTTTAAATGTACAGTTACTTATGGTGTTATAAATTATGAGATCAAAGTTCATCACTAACTGTCCATCAGATAACAGCATTAAAATATTACAAAAATAGTAGACCCGTAACAATACAAACTGACCAATAATGACTTGGAGTAGCTTCAGATTCACCAGCAGAGCTGATTCAGCCCCTGCCAAGCTCCTGCCAAGCCTTATCTGCATCATACATTTCATTGTGCTAATACACCAGCTTTTACATCTGCATGTAACAGTCAGGGAACATTTCTGTTCCTGGTGAGAAAAATTATCTAGTGAGGGAAAAAAAAGATAATTTCCCTGAATGTATTTATCATGAGGGCTTACAAATATTTCCAGAAAAACACAGAAGACTGGGCTTTATTAAATTTTCTGGGAAAAATCCCTAACTCTCATGTCTGCAACATTAGAGCAGAAATATTCTGTTAGGGTTTGACTGTAACACAACTCTTCCCTTCTGACTTTTCATTGCAAACTCTCACAGTCTTATTATTTGTCTTGTAAGTCTTAAGAACTCCTTGGATTTAATTAACAGGTTATCAGATTTTCTTTATTAAAAATATATTTTCTCAGATCTCCTGTCTTTAGAAACTTTAAGCTTGGCTGAACAATATTGAATTTTAAGTGTAACACTGCAAAATAAAAGACTATTCAAAAACTCCTTTAAAACTGACTGGGTATTTCTGGACATTTGGAGCTGGCAATACTGCTGATGCTCATATGTGGGTGAACAGTTAGGTCAGAGCTATTTTATGGACTTGTTACTATGGGAGCTTTATACCACCTGGAGAGTGGTATAAAGCTTTGTTTCTGCCAACTTCTCATTGACAGCACAACCTGACAGGAACAAAGATGTAGAGCCTCATTTCTCATTTTAGCCAATTTAACAAAAAAACTGTCACATCTTCACTGAATGGAAAGCTCCTCTGTCACACACACTATAATAAAAAGATTGTTTTTTAAATGGCAGAATGTTAATGCAATACAATGACATTTGCAATCTGTTGAATTTTTTTTTAATCTTTATGTTGCCTGAAGAAATTATAAGGTAATGTTACAGAACAGGTTATATTTATTTAAGAAGAAATCTATGCATCAGTGGGGAAAGACTTTACCACAATACTGTATGATCCCTATATTCATTTTAATGCTTAGTTTTGTTCCTTAAAGTGCTTAGCACAAATACCAGAGATTAATGTTGCCTTGTGTTAGCTCCCTACATCTGTTACTAATGAGTCTTTTGCCAGCTAATGCTTCCTTATTAACTTATATTAGTGATTGAGATGCACTAGAGAAGTGTTAATTTTGCAAACAGAGGTAGAGTGCTGAAGTAAAGAATGATGAAAGAAGAGCATCATAACCTAACCTTTGAGATACTCTCCTGGAAAGAAGATTCTTCAGAAGATCTGGGACCATAAAGGGGAATTTTGAGAAAATAGATGTTCCCAAAACACCACCAAAGACCCTCAAAATACCTTTACTCATATCCAAATAAGTTCACATAAATAATTAGCCTATTTGCATTTATTCAGGAAATGTGATGGATATGTAATAGAAATGTGCTGAATATGTATTATCTTCAGGAATATAACCTGGTCTGTTAAATTGCTGGGCATGCTCGCTGCAATTCTATAGAAAGCTATATGATTAGTTTTATCCTTATGATTTATGTTTAAATTTAGTCCTTAATAATTTTTAAAATGGTGAAATCTGGTATCTATTTTAAAGTTGAGTGAATAAGATTTTCAGAACCCAAATATGTGGAGTTCTAACATACTCGTAGCAGACTAATATCTGAGAAACTTTTTTCCTGAAGCCACTGAAGATCAAGTGACACCATAGCCTTTTGAATAAAGAAGACTGATCAGGCAGACAAATTATCTTGACAGAGGATAGAATGAAAAAGGAAAAGATTTTGAAGAAGGGAAAGAAAATTATTTTGGTATCTTAGACTGAGCAGAAAAGATTCTCTCTTTATCTTTCATGGTCTTATGTTGAGCTGATGATCAAATGTTTCATAGTCATGGAAGACTGTTAAAAAAAGTTCAAGAACTGTAAAAACAATGAACATACATTGTTCTTGGTCTTGTCTACATCTGTATGTCACATTTGTATAAAAGAACACTCCAGGCATATTTTCATAGTATGATTTTGGCCTCCACACACAGAACTTTAAAATACCTAATATCTGCACTAGCACGCAATTAAGCAAATCCACAAAAGTGTTTTCTTCATAGTCTCATGTACAGAGTTGAAGTTGGATAGATGAATCTGATCTTCAAACCAAAGGCCCTGTGCTTAATGTGGATTGCTCACAGTTAATCACATTAGAAAGGAACTTCTGACATCATGTACCAAGAAACTTAGTGCATATAGAAGGCTAGGCTTTGTGAAAGAAGGGAAAGCTGAAAGCAGATGGAGTTCATTGGATGGAACTCAAATGATACAGATGATTGACTAATTTGCAAAAAAGTTTTCACTGAATAGCTTATTTTGATCCCTGTCATTTCATCTTTCTTAAAGGACTGCTTTTTTGGCTACAGTTATGCTCAGTAACATTAACATTTTATCTTATTTTGTAATGTTTTGGAAGTAGAGACTAAAAAATGGAAAAAACCCTGTACTCTTCTACTAAAATCAAAAGTAAGTTTGCATGTATTTTTATTTCTAATGAAATATTTTTTCCAGAATAAAAAAACAAACAAACAAACAAAAACAAACAAAAAAAAAACCCCAAAAAAACCCCAAAAAACCCCCCAAAAAACCCCAAAACTATTTAGGAAATGCAGAAGACATTTTCAATGATTTCTGAAAGTGAAGCACTATTTTCTGACATCTATAAACTGTAATATTCTCCTCTGTCAAAGAAAAAAACTGTTATAAAAGACTAGCTTATGTGAAATTCATATTTACAGAAGAAAAAAAGATTTATTCATCCAAGTTGCTATATAAAGGATTTATTCTTATGAAACCTCATGAACTTCTGGGATCTTTGGAAGACTTTCTTTCCTAGGCAGCTGAAAACGAGAGATTCCTGCAAAAGAAGTGGCAAATTGAGGAAGCAGAAAGGGATTCTGGGACATGATATCTCAAGTACGTGGATGCTTTCAGGAGCATAAGACCCTGTACCCCAATCTTGCTTCAAGGAGGGGATGAAGAACAGGGAACATTCCAGAAGGCAACAAAGGGGTTACAAAGAGCTAGGCTTTACCAAAACAAGGATGAAGACTATAAATAACCTGGGAAGATGCCTACCTATATGCTTTAAGACATTTATAAATAAAATACTTTGGGATACACTGTTTTTCTACAGATTAAATCTATTTTACATGTATGGCGTGATGCTCCATAAATGAGTTTACCTTGCAGCATTGACGGCTAATTGTCACCCTAGACTCCATTGGAAAGGGTTTCAAATTTATAGACAACATTTTGCATTTACATCAGGATTAGGCTTGTTGATGATTTTTTTGTTTTGCATCGTATCATTTTACTAAATGGAAAAAAAAGAAGGCTACTAAAAGAGAGAACGAGATTCTTTTCACTTAGGCTTGTAATTCTCAATATCAAATATTTTACTGAAGTGGTTTTGAAATGAATGTTCTCTCTAAGCCAAACGTTGTATTTGAATTTTTAAAGAGTCACTTTGACTGCAAAATATACATGTTCCTTTTCACTGGATTAATTATATGTTCTCAATAGCTAGTATTGATTTTCTCAGTACTCTCAATATTTAGTACTTAGTCACTTTTCTACTGAAATTAGATTCTGCATAATTTTGCACTCAGCATTTCTTTTATTTGCTTTGATCAATTTGTCATTGTCCTTTCTTACTGTAGTGCAAATAACTTTTAGCTGCATATGAATAGGGAATGATTATCAATCTATTCACCAGCAACTGTTAGGAGAAACCATTGTAACTGAATTCAGAAATAAAAAAAAAGGTTACAAAATTTTAATAGAACAATTTTTTTTTAGCAAAACTTATTTTGAAAAAAAATGTTATTTACAATAAGTCTACTAGAAAAGATATGTAGAAACCTGCTTAGGAAACCTTTGCTCCAAAATAAATGAAAACTTCTGTTTGAAGACCATATTATTTGGCAGATATTTTGTTATTTTGTTTTATCATTACCATTTTTCCTTTTCTTAATGATGTTTTAGTACCAAATGCATTTAGTAAATATCCTATCACATTACATCCTATGATAGATCATGTCATGGTAATGCAGCAGAATTTAGATATTCCACTTTCTTTTCTGTCTACTTAATTTAAAAAATGTTGGGCAGATGTCACGTAGAATAGGATTAAATATTTTTTCAGAGGCATGTTTGGTACAAATTTGGAACCAAACTATTTCAAAACATGAATGTTTCCCACAAAGAAAACTCTCAGTTCTCTCTTAAGTCTAATTACAAATGTAATGGTGCATTCAATAATGTTTTTTCTTTTACAGGGAAAAATTAGGTAACAGAATATAATTAATAATGCAGCACCTATCTCCTACACTTCGTACAACATTGCACTTTTATATATCTAGTGAGGGGAAGAGAGGTAATTTCTGCATGCAGAGGGAGAAAGATGATGTGGAAATAATAGGGAAACTTCTGAGTAGAATGGAATTGTAAAATTTGGAGCTGACCCTAACAGACTGCTGAGGCTGGACATTTAATGAATACTGCAGTCTCTACATTAATTTATTTTTTTCCAGGAAACACATCTCTGATAAAAACTGTACTTTAAATAAGATTTCTATTCCACTGTACTCTGCCATCAGAAGTATAAGTGTGGGCATACACACCTTTGGGCTTCATCTGACAATCTAACCTGACAGAGCGATTATTTACTCAGTGTATTTCCTACCTTATTACTTCTCTCAGCAGCAAATTATGATGCCTATATACCAATTATTTGCTCCTTACTAGATCCATCTACTTTACTTTTTTAATTCTTCCTCTCTTTTTCCAGATTTCTTACTATCAATTGTGCTGACACTATCAATTGTGCTGGCCACTAGCCAAACTATGAAGTATGAGAAGATTCCAATAAATTCTGGTGTCAGAATCTGTAGAGAAACATTTTCCTGTCCATTTTTCAAATAAAGTTTTTCAGAGCATAAAATTTTGATCTTAACCTTTATGCTAATTTTTGTATTTCTCAACTTTTTTCTTTTTTTTTTTTTCCTTTAGAAAAAAGAAAGCACCAAATGAAAATCATTCTTCTCCATGGCGTGTTTTATCCACTTTGAGCTACTCATTTTCATGTGGTCAAGTAAGAGTCCAGTAGTGCATAAAATTAAGGGGGAAACAGCTGCTATTTTCTCAGACACCAGTAAATTTTTTAGATGACTCATGGCTATACCTGCACTTGTTTCTGTGGTCACTCACTACATATTCTTTTTAATGAGCTTCAAATGTAAA
The DNA here is from genome assembly GCF_048771995.1 of Taeniopygia guttata. Lineage (NCBI taxonomy): Eukaryota > Metazoa > Chordata > Aves > Passeriformes > Estrildidae > Taeniopygia > Taeniopygia guttata. The sequence continues at coordinate 36,211,352 of NC_133030.1, forward strand.
TAATTTTTATGAGGTGTCCACTAGCATACTTTAGGATCTCCTTTTATTCTTCCTCTCGAAAACAGTGAGAGTGTTTGTGTAGTTTTGGTATATTTGAATGCCGTAGCAAAAAACTAGAGTCAACAGAATTAGTTCAAAACTCATCATAATAATGCAGAAGAATGTAACTCATCATCTCCGCTCCCTTCATCAATGTTCTCCAGTGAGGGTGTGTGAGAGAGATGTTGGGCTCTTACCAGACCTCCATAAGAATATTATGAAAAAAATGGCACTTAAAATTCCACTTTTTTAAAAGTAGAATATTAAAATATGTCTTGTATCCTTTCAGAGGCTGGGAATCCTGCATTTTATGTAGCATCAGGCAGGCCCTAGATGACCTTTCCTCTCCATTCATGAAGAGGTTTCTCCTTCCTCTGATATTGTGAAAACTTTTATTTTGTGTAAAAAAAAAAAAAAAAAAAAATCCCATCTTCTCCTGATGAGCCAGAATGCCATCTCTGCCACAGCAGCCACCAGCACTCAGCACAGACCTGCCCAGGGAGTTCCAGCAGCTCATGCTGCAGGCTCAGCAGCTGCTCATGCTAATGGGGTTCTCAAATCTGAAGTGAAAGTCCCGATAGAGTGGTAATGTTTTGCTCAAGATCACAAAGGCCTTGAATATAATGTATTCCACAAGACTGTGAAATCTTCATATTATACACTATTTTGTAAGAAATTAGTTTTCTCAAATTCTTTCATTTTTCCTTATATTTTTTGTGATCGTATCAAAGTGGAACCACATCACTGTATTTCTACATGTTAACAAAACAGTATCAATGTTTGCATCATCATAATGATATCCTTGGAGGCTATTATATAATTTAATTGATACAGGAAACAAAACTGCTTTTTTGCTTTCTGTGGTTTAAAGCTATATATTAGTTTGGTGGTACATGTTTGCTAAGAAAAAAATAATTAAATTAATTGAAAAAAATATATTTCCTTACTTCATCAAAGATCCTACAGCAGTAGAAGCTTTGATGTAGAAGCTTTATAAGTTCCATCTCAGTATATCCTAGTCAGCTTCTGACTATTGGAACTATAATAATCAGCACTTAGGATGAAGAGAATAACTGAGCATAATTTTTCAATAGAGAAGAGAAACTGTGTAAATTAGAAAGCTACTGGTAAATATTGGCATTCTGAATAGAAGAATAATGACATGAGAACAGAGAAGTTATATTATTTAATTAATTAAATGAAAATAGAAAAATATCATTACTGATGCCATTTCAGCCAAAAGTCAATATTTAATTGTTTAGTTGAACTTGTAGTTGTGCAGGAGAATATGCAGTCCAAATAAGACCTGTGAAAAGGACTACATGCTTCACAGCATGCTAATGTGGTTGTTATATTTAGGTGTATAAATAATGCAAAACATATGGTGGTTGTAATGATCCTGGTGAAAACAAAAAGCACCCTACCATAGTCACAAAGCGGTAGCAGAAAGAAAGAAGTTGTGCTGGAATTTTTTCTTGAAGCATCTGTCCATTGAGAGTTAGGAAACAACCCTGTCTGACCATCCAGGAGCCCTCTGGCACGGTCACTCTTGCACCACCTGAGCTGGGACTGAGGCTCCTTCCCAGCTGCACCTCCTGCTCTCACACAGCCACCCCAGTTTCATCACCTGCTTGACCCCAGTCTTCCCATAATAGAGTCTCAGATGTCCAGATCCTTCGAATATTTTGAGCATGGTGCAATAACTAAATATCAAAGTAGCAGCTCAAGCTGGTGCCTCTGAGGGGCTCTGAATAGAGGAACCCCCAGGCTTTTACACCCTCACAGTGAGGACAGGAGAGTCTGGGGCTGTGAGCCCCTGCTGTGCCTCTGAATGTCTGGTCCCATGGCTGGGCCACAGGTCCCTGTGCCCTTTGTTACACAAAGGGTCTGCAGGACATGGCCTTGAGCCTTGGGCTCTCATCATCCAGAGCTCAGCCTGCAGCTCACACTGCAGCTGCCCTCTGAGATAACTGTCCTGAAGGTACTCCTCAACATGAGAATCAAAACTTGCTCTGTAATGATATGAACTAAACAGATTTTTGTTATTCCTGGCGGAGCTGCATTCAATAAGAAGAGTGACAAGTTGGAAGCCAAATGATAGGGTGAAAACAAACAATATATTGCAACTGAAGGAGTCTTAAAAGCACTTCTCTATTGCTATGGGGCATGGCTCTGAGATCTCTGAAAAAACAATGGTGTATAAATTCACCATCATGGCTGTGTTCGGGTCTTGTATTTGTGGTCTTATACTTAGCAATGTTCTAGAAAATGTAAGTCTATATTCTGAGTTTGCTGACAAACAAATGCTGACAGTAAAAATGGATACAGCTGCACTTCATCTTAGGGACTTCATTAAGGTGGTCCAAAAGAGCAGGATCGTATGGATCTATATAGATGATAGTCCTATAGGCATGGTTCCAGGCATGGCTAGAGGACAGTTGTCAGAGCAAGAGGGACTCCATGTAAATATAAGAGGCAACAAGTTTCAAAGTGTATTCAGTATAGAACTCCCTCTTTCTGCCAGCCAAATGCTGTGTAGGCCTAATTTTTAAATTTTTCCTTCCAAGTCATTGGCATAATTTGTCCTCAGCCATTTCTGTCATCTTAATAATAAAACAAAAGTTGTGCAAATATCTTTTTTTTTGTTTGTTTGCTTGTTTTGGTTCTTTGGCTGGTATGATGTGTTCCAGGATTGCAGTCACCATTGTATTAATAATTCACATTTTGATAAAGTTCTCAGAATTGCTTGTATCTGTGAAGCAGTGAGGGCAATTAATCATTGATACAGTAATTTCTTAATTACCTAGTGAATTTAATTAAAACTGGATTTCCTCCTAGAGTAATCAAGTAACTTTTCAGATCATAACACTTAGACTCCTAATTTCTACTTTTGAAGCTCTTCTGTACTTCAGTGGGGAGAATTTCAAATGTTTTGACAGCACCCCTGACAGCCTGATTGACTGGTGGCAGTCAGAAAGAGTCTCAAACTGCTTCAAGTGATTCATGAGTGTGACTAGTGCAGAATTGTCACTGTCAGAATCGCAGAATATTCTCAGTTGGAAGAGACCTACAAGGATTATCAAGTCCATCTCTTAAGTGAATGCCCCATGATTAATGATACTGCCAACTGAATGGTGAATCAGACGGTAACACCAGTTTATAATTTAATGTCCAGCTATGTGTTTGACTCCCAAGCTGTACTTCTGTGAATTCAATCTTATAGTGTGAAATTAGACTTGAAATTATGAGCATAAAGTGACACCCTCTGAAGATATTTAAACACTTACATTTAGAAAAGTGAACTGCCTCATTTATCACAAGCAAGGACTTGATATCTTGTTTACTAGCCAAGTTTTTCTACCCATCTGCTGCAAGCATCAAGTACAAGTAAGTGATTTTATTGCAATTGTGAGAGTCCAAGTGCGTAATCTTTGCCAAGGTCCCGTATTGTATTGAACAAGTTTTTGGCATATTTCACTCATTGCTACAGGACAGATATGACTACATTTCTTCAATATGTATGTGTGGACAGCAGAAATAAGTTCTTGCCAAACCGTGTTTTAACTAAGACTTGATAGTCAGTTCTTCCCACTAATTTCTGCATATAATCACAGAATGGTTGAGGTTGGTGCCTCAGGTTTTAGCTTTAGCAAGGTTAGAAGGGATATTTGGAGATCCTACAGTCCAACCCAATCTGTTCAACCAGTGTCATCCGTAGCACACTGCCCAGGACTGTATCCTGCTGGGTTTTGCACATGTCCAAGGATGAAGACTGCACATTCTTTCTGAGCAACCTGTTCCAGTACTGTCTCTGAGCAACTTGCTCCTGTTCCTTACCATATATTATTTTTATGTTTAAATGGAATTTTCTGTGTTTCAGTTTGTGTCTATTGCCTCTTTTCCTTTCCCTGTGTACCAATGAGAAGAATCTGGCTGCATCATTTTTCATCAGGTACTTACACAAGCTGGTAAGTGCCACCTCCTCCCTCAGGACATCTTTGTTACAAGTTAAAAATTCCCATTCTTTCCATCCTGTCCTTGTATGACAGTTGTTCAATCCTTTAATCATTTTAGTAGTCCTATGTGTATACCCTTTCTTCTGAAATGCCTTTGCCTTTATCCCTCACAGCAGCTGTCATTTTTTTATTAGAACTTTTGAAGAGAAAGGTGGTGTTCTCAGTCAATAAATAATTTCTGTGGCTGTAAATGGTTTGAGGTATTGTTTTCATACAATCTGTACCTCTATTAATTTAGGACTGGTTTCACAAAAGATTGACCCTTAAGTAAAAAGCCTCTATGAATTATTTATTTCTGTGCTTTCAGAAAAAGTTGAGCTGGACTATGAGAATGTTGTAAATTATTAAGAAATACAACTAAATGTAGAATTCACATAATTTCTGTTGTAGGACTCAAAAATACACCGGAAATATCTGATATATTACTTGTAAGATTCAATTATACAAAAAATAACTGGTAATTTGAAAGGAAATTTTAAAAATCTTTACTCTCCTAAAGTGTGTAGGTTGCTTTCATATATTTACTCACATACACAATCATGGTCATAATTTACACACAAGAAGTGCATCACATCAGAAAGGAACTCTTTATTCAAAACTATTTAGCTAATTGTAAGAGTGTCATTGCATCTTGCAAGGCTTTATTTTGCTTTTCAGCTGAAATCTGCATTATGTTTTGTTTTTTCAAGTAAGGTGACAGGCCAATTATAAAAATATTTGGATTTTTTTTTAACATCTCACAAAAAATTTCCTCTTCCTCAGTTATATTTTCTATAGCTTTTACAGACAGTTTTGGAACAGAAAATTCTACTTTTGCAAGGGCAGCTATCGTAGATGATGAAAAATACTTTTCAAATTGCAGTTACCAAACAACCTGTCACTACCAGACAATTCTTTCCCCTGTTTCATAAAATGTTTGTTATGCATTTCTTTAACAAAAACAAACCCCCACAATAATCCTTTGAAAGCAAATTGTTATCAGCATACACTTTTCAAGTCCAAATTATTTAATTAAAAAAGGCTTAAGTTCATATATTTAATTTGGAGTAAAGAAAATGACATATAATGCAATTCTGAAAAAACTTCTATAATAATGACATTTAGACTGGATTTTTTTTTTCAAATGTTTAGGTTCTACTCTGAAATATTTGAATCTCATTATTGTATTTTTCTGTAATCAATATGTGAATTATTTAGCTCTTTTTTTTTTCCTTAAATGCTATATGCAATCTTTATGTTGATAAAATCTTTTTTTCTTTATCACTGTTAGGAAGCTTTTTATACTGACCTTGCTTGGAGGCAGAGCAAAGCTATTTGTCTTGCTGGCAGAAAGCTGCAACTGATTAAAAAATACTGGTACTGAATATGGCTTCTCACTTGGAAGGGTAAGAACTAACCAGATATATTCTGAAAAGTGGGATAGGTGTAAACTTCTCAGGTGTTCACAGTGCAAACAACAATCATGTGGTATGTTTTAGGTTATTTACCAATGCAATCAATATGTACTAGTGAACAAAACAGCATATAAAGCCCAGTGTGAGGCCTGTAAATGAACAGCTGAATCCATTAAGGAGTGATCCTCCTGCATTGTTTCTTGCTCTGAAAGGTGAAGCATACCAAGAAGTTACCCATGGACACAGAAAAAAGCTGTTGAAGGGATAATGTTCAAAGGAAGATGAGCATGCAGGATTCCACAGGCAAAGGGAATCCCCTGAGCACTGAGCTCCTGTGCCTTGACGAATCTCTGCTGGAAGACAGAGTGAGCCTGAGACACATCAAATAAATCCACAGTGAGATGCAAGGCTGTTTGACCTCCTTGCACAAATGTCAGGTGTGACAATTAAAATGGACCCTTGGTTCACCTTCCTACGCTCACCTATTGTCTCTTCTCTTCAAACCGTGTTGCAGTTGTGCCTTCAAACTACAGGACATGCAGTCTTGCACTGCAAACGGGTGTGTGCCATTGATGGCAAGGCTCTGAAACTGGCTCCTGCTCTGCCATGGGGCAAGAAGTGTGACATGCTCATGGTGACATGTTCTTAATCTATCTCCTTTGTCTTCTCCATCTCCCAGCTCTGTATTTTGGCTTTTCTTTGAGAGAATATGAGCAACGTGTGGTAGACATCTTACATAGGAGCTCTGTACAGAAGATATTTTCTCATCAGGGCACTATTCCTGCTCTTCTTCAGACTCCTACATACCATTCATCTTTTATAAAACAATAGAAACACATCATAGAATTAGGTCTTAAGACTTTTGATTTAGATAAATAGATAGAGAGTGAGTTGATATGCATAAAATAAAAACTGGTATAATTTTTCACTTTGGATATGGTACAATTCAGACTTCTGAGATGAAATTAAAAAAAAAAAGAAAAAATTTACTCTTTCTCTGAATCCTGAGTTTGTTTGAGATCAGAGCATGGAACTTCAAGGGACTGTAGAGCCATATTTTCAGTTTGATTCAAATCCAACATCTACTGCAACATCTTTAAAAATCCCTCTTTTTGTGGAATTATAAGCCTGTTCTTAAATGTTAGTATATCAGATGCATTTTAAAAACGGTTTGGTCTGGGCTTCACTATTACATAAAAAAGGAAAGGAAAAAATTAGAAAAATAGAAAAAAAGTAGATTGGTCTTGTTCAAGATGAGAAAAATATTAATGATAAAACTGTAAAAATGTGAGGCAGAATGGACTAAAGAAAGCCTTTTGCCTGGTTTTAGAATTGAAAAAGAGTTCATTACCATAAGATCTTCTTTAACAATATGATTGACAACTTTTATTTTGGTCTTACAAAATGAGAGTTTTGGAATTTGACAAAGCGGGAAAACCATGAATAAAACCATGGCATTTTATTCCGGTTAATTACTTTAACCTTATTTAAATCTTTATGAAAAATATAAATAATTATAACAGTGGACACAAAAAAGAAAATTATTGAGAAATATATATTAGGAAATATATGAAGTTTTGACCAATGTGATAAACTATTTTCAAAGGCAGGTATTGGGTACAAAAAAAAAAAAAATCTATTAAGTTTTTTTTTTAATTGATTAATTTTTTACTATATGCTTTTTGCTTTGATTTGTAACCTGAAACAGGGACTGCCTGTTTCCAGCAATGAGGTATTGGACATTATGGACTATTACTATTGTGCCTTCCAAATTTAAAAATTAGAACTGTTAATTAGATTACTTAAACAAACAAGAACACTTCTCTAAAATGCCCGTGTAAACATGGTTGAAAGATTTCCTCTTGCAAGTAAGATTCATGTGTTCAGTTCACATTCTTATGAGGACTACTGACCTTCAAACTCATTATAAAATACTTTTGTCTAACAAACTTTTCAAAGAATTGACCATTTCTCAATACCCGATTTCCATGAGAAATATCCCCATTTGTTTCAACCTCCTCTTGAAATTTGCAATTGTTAGATGATCTGCTTTTTGTGATGTCTTAATGTCTCATCAACTGAAGAGAGAGAAAAAAGAGGTCTTTTCAAAAAAATTAGAGATCTCAAAATTGCAGTATCTGATTGAATTCATAATTTCACACAATGTAAAATTTACCCTCAGAAATTTCAGCTCAGAATATTGCACTATTACACAAAATGTATTTTTTCCATCTATTCAACTACTATTAAAACAACACAGAAATCACTTGTGTCCTGAAAACTGGCTCTTCTGCAATCAGTGATAGGAATGATGGACTGCGTGAATAGCTGTAACTGCATAGAGTCGTCAAGTAATCCCTGATTGCAATTGGAAGATGAAGAAATGATCCAATTAGCTTGATATATTTATACATATAACATGTATAACTGGTAGTGTAACAGACACGCAACAGGAAATATGCATAGGATCATTGTTCATCCTATTCCAAATTCACACTGCAGGGCCCACAGCGGTATAGCTGTACTTCATGCCTCACTACAGCCATAAGAAGGAGGTATAATTTTTTGCCAAAAATATCTCTGAAAGTTGGGGAAGGTTCTCAGCAGGAGCTGGGCAGTGGTGCGGAGTAGTGGTGTAGCATTGGGAATAGAAGTGCTTTGGTATTGCTAATCTCCAGCATTCAAGAGTCATGACTAAGGCTGCATAGAAATAATGAAATGGCATAAAATAGTCAGATACCAACAAACGAGCAAACAATCTCTAGAAGTGGATGGAATTTTAATTAGCTCCCTGCTTGGGAATCTTTTGAGCTTACTGAGGCCATGTATTGCAGCTTATCTTAGGAGCTGCAGAAGCTAGATACACTTTGTAAAATGAAAGTTATGTTTTTGTATAAGCAGAAAATATCTTGAAGGGTTCAGCCTTAAGCAATACACAAGCACTAAAAAAATTTGCAAGAAATGATAACTGTTTTTTTTCTTACTATAGTATTTCCTTTGTTCAGTATTGAAGAAAAATGCTCAGAAGAAAATTTATCTTTCTTTCCTAGAGTTGATGTTGGCCCCTTGTTCTGCCTTATAGCAAGAGAATCAAGATTCTTCTGATTCTTGTCAAGGAAAGGTAAGAACTAACCAGAAGTTAGTTAACTTCTAACTAAGTTAGAAGTTAGTTATCTTCTATGTTAACTATGTTCTATGTTATAGAAGTTAGTTAACTTCTATGCATAAATGCATTTCTCTCAGGGATGGAAGGGTGTGACTCTACCAGTCTGTTTCTCTCTCACACTCCCTGATAGGCCTCAGCTTCTTTCCTTCCTCTATAAGCTCTGCCACCAGGCTGATCATCTACCTGGTCACCACGTGCAGGTTCCTCTCTTTTGCCCTCAGATACTAATGCCAGGCTCAGACACTCCCTGCAGCCTAAGAAGTGGAGACCTGGACAGTTGCACGTTTCTGAGGGAGCTCCATCTGCATCTTCGTCACCATGCTCCTTCTAGCGGTGGCTTTGAGCTCTGTGGAAATCATCCTTGGGCATGTTCTAGTTGGGCAGGTGAAAAGTCCCAGGCGGGCTTGCCTCAGGAGCTGGGGGTGGCTGTGTCCTACATGCTCCATCGATGTGAAGTGCCACACCTTGCCCCGACTGCCCGTGCTGGCTGCCCACACTCCCTGGAGCCATTTTCACCTCCCGTGGCTGCCCTGGCAAGGCCCTCGGCGCGCCAGCCTCACTCGCAGAGCTGCCAGGTCCTGCCGGGTCTCTCAGTTTTCTCTGACTCAGGTATTGTGTGCCAGAACTTGTCATTGCTGATGTTGCCACTGCTATCGCAAGCTACATGCCTTGTTAATTGACTGTTAGTTTAAAATGAGCAAAAAAAAAAGTTCCTAAAAAAGGGTGGTTTGTTTTTCTAGATGCAGATGAAAACATGTCTGTAAACTGCTGAAATTTACTACTTTCCTGTTTTGGTCTTTTTTTGTATAGCTTATCTACACTGATTTGTTAGTTTCAAGGGTTATCCCCTCTCACGCTTTGCTAAAGTCTATTACTAATACTTTGAGTCCTTTTTCAATGTACTAATCCTATGTAAGTAGGTGCAAGCCTTCTTTCTCTATAGTCTATAAATTTCAATTTTATAAAGTATACTTAATTTTTTTCAATGCAAAGCTAAATCAAATCTGAATGCTTTAGCACAAATTTCAGCTCAGTCTATGATTAAGAATCTACTCTGAAAGTGATCAAGGTGTAGCACTGTTCAGTTCATATTTATTATCAACTCTTTACTCCTTGCTCCTCATAATTGCTTTGGCTAGCTACTCGCTCATTTCAAATTATAACTCAGTTATGGACCATAGTTATGGACCATATCCAAGTAGTTCTTTCTTTAAAAACAACTCGCTGCTAATGAATTTTATTGATCCTTCATTGAGTAGAGTCTCTCCAAGGTTAAAATGCCACCCCTCAGCTGTGACATATCAGTTGATGAGCGATTTAACATTTTAGAATGAACATAACAGAAAAGTAACTCTAGTTTCATCTTCTCCTTCACTCATTCCTTCCCTCCCTCCCTCTCTCCCTGTGGCATGCCTAGGCTTCAGATTTCTGATGAAGAAAACTTAACCATCAGGACCTAGTAAGGAGTATTAGCCCCCTCTTGTGGAAAAATACCTTTGATTCTTCAACCTCTTAACATGGGGAACGTTACAGAAAGCATACACAACATTACCTAATGCAACTATACAGCTTGTGAATCAGTGGAATACCTATACAAAAAGTTTAAGCATCATATATTGGCTGATAAGCTTACCTGTCAGCAGTCATTACATATAGACAACTAATATTAATTCACTGCTTGAGTTTCTTCTTGTGTGTACGAGCAAGAATGCATTTCAGTGGTGTTATTTTCAGTCCTTTCCTTAAGAAGCTCCTGCTGTGCTTCTGACTGCCCAGAGCTGGTAGAACCAATGGTGGTAATTATTCCTTTGGTTGTTCTTTTAGAAAGAGGTCTGGTTATAGAAGAGAAGGTTTGAAAAATTAAAGGGTAACTGGAATAATGTTTTACAAAAATAACTACATTACTTATTTTGTGTTTATTATAAAATCTACTGATTAGGTGGAACTAAATTTGACATTTAAGGCATTTCTATCAGCAACATGAAAGAAAAATTCTTTTAATGAAAACCACTGTATTACATTAAAATACAGAGTGTAATACCATTTAGTGTAAAGGTATTTTATCTAAGATTCAGAGAAGTTACACAAAATATATACTGCAGTTTATCTGGCCCAAATTAGCAAAGCAGAACAATCTCATTGCCAGCTCATTCCAACACTGACATAGCAATTAGAATGTAAGGACTTTTTAGAAGTTTACGTCTTGGATTGGTATTTGGGAGCACAGCTTGTGGTGCTCTGTCTGACAGTCATCTGATATAATAAGGATTCCAGACACTGAAAAACAGCATTCTGGACCACATTTTACAGTTAAAGAATGTAATAGACAAGTATCAGGCTAAGAGTTTTCTTCATGAGGAGCCCAGTTCTAACTGATGACACCTCATAATTAACTGTAGTCTTGCAAAACTCAGTTGAACTGCATGAAGCAGTTCATTAGAAAGCACCATGAAAAAGGGTAACAGATGGTTCTGTATTAAATATATGCATTTAAATATCTCCTACCCTGAATGTTTTGTCTTTTGTGGATTTACAGAAATTTACCCTTTTTCCAATAATTTGTGGACTGAAAAAGTGTTTTAGCTTGTTTGTGCATGGTAAGTCATAATTTTGGTGAACATAACAGAGGCTCCTATTTTGTGTTTCTTTTAGGTTTAGTCAATCTACTCTCAATATCCATATTTATCATTATGAGTTGTATTCTAAATTTAGTTTCATTGGAGCCTTAAATATTGCATTAGTGTTATTTTGTAAATAATATGACTGAGATGACTGGTAAATTATATTTGCTATTGTCATGTTGGTTTCATGTTGACATCTGATGCAGTCAGATTTTTCTCTTTTATAGTGCTTCTACCAGGCTTCAAGGTTATAGAAGTTTTCTTCTTATTAATCCCCACTACACAGCCTTTTATTTCAGTTCACACTGTAAATTTCTCTCATCTGAAGCTCTAAACTACCACAAATCAAACTCATACTTCATTTGAATTAAAAAAGGTATTAAGATTTATTTCAAAACAATTAACTTCCTTGTGACTGACATTTTTCTTTTAGCATAATCTACTCTGATTTCTCTTGGCTGAGTTATTTACCAAACTTAGCATTCACCTACTAATCTCTGTTTACCATACTTGATTTGTAATATATTTTTATTCTAACTGAATTGCTGACATTAGAGATGCTGACTCTTATTTCAATAGAACTATACACTGTACAAAGAGAAAAGTTCCTCTGAGACACACTCATGCAAAATTCCATTGAACTGAAGGAAATATTTAATAAGCAGAGAAGAAAAGAAAATGAAACCCAATTAAAACTACAAGAGAGGACCGATAAGATTTATGTGATAGAAGAATAACGTGATGAGGATTTATGAGGATTTTTGTTTTATTTTCAATTTACTAACATATTGTATGTCAAAGAAAATCTCTGTTTATAGTAAAACATGGACAATTTTATATATATATACAGAAGAACACACTTCCCCTCATAAATATGCATTTTGATCTCATATTAGCAATGATCTACACATTCTGTTGCATATAGAATAAGATCTCCAAAGTACCATGTCTTTTTCCATCTTGACTTTGGGCCTTTCCTTTTGCCTTTTTTCCTCTTTTTGCTCTTTTTCTTATTTTTCCCCTTTTCATTTTCCTTTCCTTTTTTTCCCCCTTCTTACTAAAAAAATTATTTAGACAAATACTTGACATAATTAATTGAGGGAAATGAAATTAGAAACTTCAATGTTGTCTACAAATGTGCATAGGCATGGGTTTGGAAAGTTTAGCATTTATTTACACATTGTTTTGGAAAGTCTAGCATTTAGGAAGACCAGCATTTCATTCGTTTTTTTTTTTGTTGGTTTTTTTTTTTTTTAATAATTCACTTGTTAGTGGTTTTTTTTTACACTTATAGAGTTTATTTCTATAGGTACAACCTGCAAAGACAAAAACTTCCCCAACAGAGCATGAGGCATTACCTCGCATTCTTGAAAAGTGCCGTCGCACTCCCTCCAGTGGGCAAAGTTAAAGCTGCTAAAGCATTGCTGGATTTTTCCTAAGAAATTACACAAAAAAATAAACAAACCCCTCACTAACTGATAAGCAAAGCAGAGCAGGTAATTTAACTTATTTTCATGTATTTAAATGAATAGAAATTACTTTTTAAGTATTAATACTCATCTAAATATAGGAAACACAGAATTATTTTCATAGACAAACTGTTTGGCATTAAGAAATAATTGAGACAATGTATAAAACCTCTCACTCTGAGAAAGAATAGACATTCTAGTTAAACATTTAAAAAATGCTCTTTTTTTATTCTGCTTTTACTCCTAATTAGAAGAATATTTTACTGAGGAAAGCTTAAATAATAAATAATATTTTAATATGGACCTGAAGACAATATTGCATTTTTGGTTTACACCTAAAACCAGGTTTGGAAGAACCATAATACTATTTCCAAGAATGGAAGAGGGATTCACTCTAGAGGCTACCAGATAAATAAAAGGAATACATATGATGTTTCATAACTAAAAATTATAACTGTAAATCAATTATTTCAGATACTCTTGCATGCTCTTATTGTTTGGAGTTACCTTATATGACAGTGATATTACAAATCTACTCCAAAATCTTGAACACAAATGGATAATTCATTCTGAAGGTATGATACTTTCATGGTATTTTTACAGCATGATTATTCAATATCTCAAAGCTGTTATCAGAAACTGCACTTTACATGAAATTGTTCCTTTCTGGTCTCTTAACTATAATTCTGTTTTCCCTAAACAGTAAATGCAGCCAAACAAATCTTTCCTTGGAATTTTTGTTTATTGGCAGAGCTATTGAGATATTAAAAAAAATAAATAACCCCTGAATCATTTAAAAATAAGTGGAATGAAAAAATAAGAAAGAATATTAAAAGTCTCGTTGATAAAATACGTGAATTTAAAAATGTTATGGAAAACTATTCCATGTTTACCTAGCAATCTTCAAATATGATGAATTTCTCCCTCTTGATAAGCACCTTGAAGGGTATCCAAGGAAATGCTACTGTAGTATTTTCTGTGGTAGGACTCTGCACAACTGAATTGTGAAACAATCAGTTTTCAGTGGTTTGGTTTCCAGCTGGGAAAATTACTTTGAGTGACAATCCAGCCAATGTCAAGGATGAGGATGTGAATCGCCTCCAATTCTATTGCTATGAGCCGCAATACAATGTGGGATATACTATTTGCAATGAATAACTGAGTGTCTTTTGTAGCACTGCTTGCCCTTTTTTCATGCAATGAAGCTTTCAGCAGTCCAATGGATTACACTGCTATGCCTTAAGAATGGCAAAGTCAGTAAGGTTAAAAAAAGTTATTGCATATCATTTGTTTCACAAGAAGACATCCTACCGAACAGAATACATGGATTTTTCACATGCTAGTAATTGTTTACACTATTAGAACATGAAACTGATTACTAGTGGATGAACCCAAAAGTATTGCTGAATAAGAAAATTGATTTATTTCCTTATTTTGAAATTAAATCAGTACTCATTCAGGGTCTGTATAACAAGGTGGTCCAAATTAAATTGTTATGTATACAAGACCATGCTGTTGCTGTTCAATACTTCTGATGAAATGTATGTTACTGGGCATCAGAGGAAGTAAAAACTTGAAATTTTGGATTTCCTCGAAATCTTAGGTATTGAAATAGTTGTTTCTCTATCAATTAAGCTTTAGACATTGCTGCTACTGCAAGTGAAAACAAGGGTTTGTAGGAGTATTCATTCCAGCATGCAGTATAATAGATCTATGAATGTTATATTTTGGGGTTTTGGGGTTTTGAAAGTTTTGAATTAAATCCTCTTGGAAACATACACTGATGAAGCCTAAGTTTAATGAAGGTAAAACAGAAATCTTTTTCATACACAAGAACTTGTGTTAAAGAATGAGTTAAATGACTCAACATACTGCTTCAGCCACTTTCAGAAACTCTAATATTTCTAGAAGTAGATCTTTTTTCTCACTTCAGAGAAAATTGCTAACAAACTATCAGAAGCTTCAAAATCTAGATCTCAATTGCATATAGACTCACTGGAAATTCTGACTGATGGAGGATTAGCTCAATAAAATTGATGGTCATTTACTGAATTTTGCCCTTGGTATGAGCTGTGAGTACTCACAAATTCACTCTGGTCAGGGAGATGGTTTGGAGAGAGTGCCCATCTGCATTCCCATCAGAGCTGCACTCACAGCGAGCACATTCAGGACTGTTTGCAACTCACACATCACAACCTTTTTCATCTTTCTTACAATCTGCTGTTTTCTTTGTTACTCTGCAAAGCCTTGAAAGGCTCAGGTTACTCTTGCAGGGCCTCAGGAACTCATGACCTCTTTTACATTCTGATGCTATTCAAGAGTTTCCATGTTATTTTTTCAACTCAGTAGTACTCAGTTACCACAGTCCTGCCTTATTCCATAAAATTGAACCTATACACTACCTTACTGTATCTTTAAAAAACAAAATCCAGAAGATGCTTTATGGACTCATCATATTTTTAACTTCTCCAGAATTTTTATCTGCTTGAAACACACATTCCTCTCTTTGAATCCTAATCCTAGTTGCTAAGCTTTGTAAATTCATTGAAATGATTGTTCTTTCTTAATAAATATACACACATGCAATTCTTAGCTGGACTTAGATCCCCTCCATTTATTCTTGCCTCCTAGTTAACCTACTTTGGACTAGAAGTTCTCATCTGACTTTAGTTTATGGAGGCAGAAAAAGAAGTGAAACTCTTCTGTACTGGAGATATTTTTAACATACCTGTTCATAAGTTAGATGAAAGCAACGGAGAAGATGAGGAATGTGGCTGTCTTAGAGCCTTATTGAACAGAAAAGATGACCTTTACTGGCAAAAGTCTTGGGACTGATGTTTTCCACATGAAAACTGAGTGGAGGGACATAAATATGGGCAAAAGCCAAGATGTGTTTTGAAAATTTTCAGCTAGAACTTTGTTTTTTATGAAACAAGCTTTCTTGTACAGGAAGAGAGAGATAAAAGATATATGCCCTTTCTAACTCTGCAAGAGAAGAGAGGTACAATGCTCTAAATTTTCTTTTTGGATAGGTTGCTCTAGCGAGATGATATTTGGTAACTGTGGCTGTTCCCCTCTGCCCCTTGCCCCAGCTCCAAATCCACATGTGTACACACACAGGAGCACACACGGCCCAGTGTCAGTGACACTGCTCCTGCCTTGCTGCTCTGGAATACATTTCACTCATTCTCTGCTTCTTGTCTTCATCTGCCCTCTTTTTCACAGGATCACAGAATGGGTCAGGTTGGAAGGGACCACAGTGGGTCATCTGCTCAAGCAGGGCCATCCTAGAGCACATGGCACAGAATTGATCCAGGCAGTTCTTGAATCTCTCCAGTGAGAGAGACTCCACAACCTCCCTGCACAATCTGTTCCAGGGCTCGGTCATCTGTACAGTAAAGTTATTTCTCATGCTTAGGTGGAACTCCCTGTGCATCAGTTTCTGCAAATTTCTTATTTTTCTTCTCAAAGAGGCAGTAGAACAAAAATTCCTGAAGATTTTCAGAACTTGGCTTGACAGGACTCTGATCTCATATCAAAATTAGTTCTGCTTTCAACCAATTAGTGGACTAGATGCCCTTCAGATATGCCTTCCAACTTTGTTGTATGTTTCTTTTTACTGAGGTGCACTTTTGCTTAAATGGAATTATACATGTCAATTTACAATATGAGTCTAGGTAATTAATCAGAATTACCTTCCCCATTCTTCTGCATTCTTCCTTTGTGGTAATTGATTTTTATTTCTGAGTATAAGCACAAGCAGGGATAGTTGTCTTGCAGCAAAAGAAAAGCAAGTGTTCTGGTGCAAGAGACCATCTTCAACTACTGTTCATAGTCTGTTCAGAATTAGAGGTATGCCAAAATGGCAAAGAAAAAAAACTGACCAGGCATATGCCTGGTCATTTAACTCACCCTTAGATCATTTCACTTTTATGTATTATCCATGTTTGTATTTTACTCTTCCCCTTTCTTGGGGCAATTTTCATGATTTTTCATTCAGCTAGCAATAAAATTGCATTTAAGTGCATTTTTCAGACACAAATTCATTAAATACGGGAGACAGGATGGAACAACCTTTCATGAAAAGTCACAGAAAAAAAAGAGTGCCTGTCATTTTAAGGTGAAATAAATTATAGATGCGACTATCTTAGATAGTGGGGGAGTGGGCTTGATATTCAGCGTTAGCCTTTCTCTATAAAGACAACGAGAGTTTTGAGAATAATTTTAATGAAAATGAAGCGCATCCACAATGAAGCTTTCCTCTCGTCAATTAAAATCCTCAGGGAAAGCCTTGCTGCTGTTTCATTCCTAACACGTCCTGCTCCTGATGCAATGCAGCAGTGATCCATGCTGCCATCTAGTGCCTCTAGGGAAAGCTGCGGGATGCTGAATTTAGGGTTTGCGTGGATGCTGGAAGAATAGCAATTTTTCCTCTTTACTGCTGTGATGACTTTCTCGCTGCCTCAGTTTTAGCCCTGAAATTAATATTATGGAAACTTGAATTTTGCAAGGGAGTATGCTGTCAGGAACAAGTCTGTTCAGGAATGAGCTGGGGACAAGGAATGTGGGAGAGATGGGGAAGAGCAAAACAAGTGATAAACAAGGCTGCAAGCAGTAACCAGAGGGAGAAAAAAAAAAAGAATACACTGATTACAGTGGCAGCTATCTTACTGCTCAGAGAATCAGAACAAGTGCAGTGGAGTGGCCATCTGAACCAGAATAAGCACAATAAGAGATATAAGTGAAGAATGTCATGACCTTGAGAATAGAAAAGGCATAGAGAGAAAAGATGAGCAAGAAGTGTTTGTGCACTCACTGAAGGGTTTGTGCTTTAGCTGTCAGCTTAATATTGGCTAAATAATACAAATAATTTATATTTTCCAATTAGTGCTTTCATAAATATGCATACATTTATACAACTAAAATTAACTGAAGTCCTTAAAGGCTGCTCAGTCAATTACACACATCTGCAAAATGACTAGATTCCCCAAAAGAATCAAAAACTCAACCATAGAAAAAGGCATTAGTGAAATACCACTGAAAATAACCTTGTGGTCTGTAGAAAGGGTCTCGTTAAGCATACTGCATATCAACATAAACATATTGTAACTCATTGTATTTAATTAAAATAACCATAAGGAAAAGACTTTGAATTCTGATGGCAAAATAGAAACATGGGTGCATGATTACTTTTCTCTTCTACAAAACATTTGAAAAGAAGAGCATTAAAAAAAAAAAAGAAAAGGCTATGCATTCACATATACATTTTGATTTTAAATATAGTTTTAAAGTATTTATTTTTATCCTTACAAAAAATTAAGAGAATAATTTTGGTAAAAGAGTCTTTCAATATACACCTGTACAATTCCCTATGGGCAATTCGCTATTCATGAAAATTTTTCCTTAAACATTAACAGTGTTTTTATGAACTGTCCTTACAAAATTAAAGAACAATATTGATTTTAACTGAAATTTTCCCTTGAATTATAAAATTAAAACTTTACCTAAATTTTTAGATACTTGAATCTACAAATATTGCTTCTTTTACTGAAATGAATATAATATGCAGATAAAGTAACATATGGCATCCTAAGCACCTTTAGAATATTCCAAAATTTGTAATTTCCCTTCACAGACAGGCAGCAGACAGGCACATGCACATAAATAGAGACTTGTCTGAAGTTCTCAGGCAAAATAGAAAAAACCTATATTGGAAAAGCCAATATTTTTTTCAGAATGCAATTATACAGTGATAAAAATATATCATTGTCAATCACTTAGATGGGGCTTTAAAATACCAGTCTGAAGTTATAAGTGTAGAGCATATTGCTTCAAATCAGCAATATGAAGAATATACTTCATATACAGAAGAATATACTTCAAACTTGCCTTACTGATATAAAATATTTGAGTCTACCAAACTGAAATTGATTTCAAGTGGACAAAAATGTACCTACTGAGCTCTAAACATTGTATAAAGTTTAGCAGTATTTGCAGAGAAATAAAATAAATAAAAACATATTTTCCTTAGCAGTTTTAAGAATTACAATGAGAACATTTGAGAAACTTATTTTTACTTTACACATGTTGGGGCTATATCAACAAATAACTGTAGATTTGATGGAATTTTCATACCTATGCAATTTTTCAGGAGATGTCATATGATGTGCTTTTTTGTTGGAGAAATGGGTCATAACTGTTTTAAGCTTTGCCCTCTAAAGCCAATAGCTGTTTTGTCAGACTGTGCAGATCTCAATAGAAGCTCCAAAACCTACAAAAATATAAGCTTGCTTATATTGTGAAATGTCATTAATCAGAATGGTGAAAGCTGAAGAGGGTGCTGGCTGTCACTGGGAATGGTGAGTAGTTGCATAGAATAATGAGAGAGCTGAGCAGGACTCAGCTGAAAAACAGGCATGCATGGCTGTTGTCTATGGAAAGCTTTTAGCAAGCAACAGACTCAGTTGTCTTTTTCCATCCCCTGAGCTCATGCTTGTATTAGCAACCTTGGTACAACTGGTTGGATGCATAACAAGAGTCTGGGAAAGCCAGGCAGCAAAATCACACATTTTCAGACCCCTTCTTTGTGTTTACAGAAACATTTACTCTTTCAGAGATCATCAGAGATTCGTTATTGTTGTGTTACTGTTCTTCCCTCCAATCCTTTTTAATCCATCCAGGTGCTTCTCTAAACCTCTTTTGGTTTAGAGAAGCACCTGGATGCCAAGCCACATCTAGCTGAGACTTTTAATTAATTATGGATATAATTCTGATTTTTCCTTCTACATTTATCCTACCAGTGCATAATTCAAACAAAAACTTCTAACTATTGCCCCAGTATTAGCAAAGCTAGTTGCCCAGGAAATACTCTCATCTATTCACTTCTAAAAAGTCAGGGTAACAATCAAATCCCCATGATTGTGCTCCTACCAACTGCTGGCATTTAAATTCATCAGCTGAAATACAGACATATTTAGCTTTCCATGTTGAATAACATTGTCATAAAAAGCTTGACAATGAATTTGTAATTAGCAAAGAGTTTTAACAGACATAAAGAAAAGGTCATATGAATTATTTGCTCATAATCTGTGTTAGGACAATCAAAAGTAATTCTATTCTTCAGAACAATATTTTTTGCCTGTCTTTGCATCTCTGCATATCTTTCTGTTCCTTTTCCCCCCTCTTTTCTTTCTAGAAATTATTTTAGTAGCAAGAATATATTGAAACAGGACGTTTTACATATGTATGGTAAAAAGCTCGCAGGTTTTCCAACTGCATTTGTGTGCATACGTAGACACTTTAGAGTCAAATGTATGTTCTGTGCTCCATGTCCTGCTGCACAACTCCTCTGAGGTCTGGTGCCCTCAACATTACTTGAAATTTAGCTATTGTTCTCACCCTTGTAGGGATCAGTCACATCTTTAATCAAGGAATATTTCTTCCAGCTAATTGCTAGTCAACCCTATCACATAATCCAGAAATAATGATAAATTCTTGAAAATTGTAGCCAAAGCATGAATAATTCCTGAACAGAAAAACAAACAAATCAGTGAACCAATTTTTTATAATTAATTTTATCTTTCTAACACATCTGAAATTTGTTATCAGATGTTATTACACAACACTCAGATGTTATTATTACTCAGATAATCCACAGTAAAGACTACATCCAATATTGAAAAGGTGTCCTTAGTATTTGTCACATATAATATCCATGTCTTAGACTGTTGGAGGATTCCATATAGCCCAGTAAACTGTAGTCCTTGGCATATTGAAGGTATTTGCTTAACTTTTCTGCTTCTTAAAGTTAGTTGCATTGTCAAAGCAACACTATAACAATCTGGTGTGTATGACAGAAAGCTCTGGATGTAGCCCACTGTCTCACTGTAGCAGAATACCTTTCAGTAGCTTCAGATTGCTAGTCAGGCTAAAAATGCATAGCATGACTGCGGCATTGTTTCTGAACAAAATGACAGTAAAATTCAGAAAAGGCTTACAGACTAATTTCACACAACTATGTTAAGCTAAAGTGAGACTCCTTTTCTTTCTAAATTCCCAATGGACAGAATACCCTTTGAATTCCATGGTCATCTCACAGACCTTTGCGTAGTAAGACATTTTTCACATAAGATGTCTGGCTGTTTGGATACAATTCAAAAAGAGGCTTACGCTTCAAAAAGCAGGAAAGCTGACATAAGCTTTAGAGTAAATACCAAAATCTCTCATCTATCCATATTTGTCATATGTTATAATCCTTGCAAGGGTGGCCTCCACAATAATAGGGAAAAAAAAATCCTAAATATTGGCTTGACAGACTAACAAAGGCATTATACATAAATGGTGGTTAGGGAACAGTTGTGGGGTGTTTAAGCTTTCTAAATTATAAATGCTCATTTATATTAAAATGTACATGAATTTCCAATGGGAATGTCTCCTAACACATAAAAGTCCTACTTTGGAGGACTGATTTATTCTCTAGCATATATGAACAAGAAATTTCCCCCAGTTATTTACCAGGGCAAGGACAGAGGATTTCTGTGTCCCACGATATTTTTTATTGCTTTTTGTATTAGATATTATTTTTATGGCAAAACATGTACTTTGTGTATACATAATTCTAAACTGTCTGATCTTCCTTCCAAATTTTGTTGTGCAAAGAAATGACTATTGATAATTTTATAAATGCACTTCTAGGGAGATATTTCATGCTATTTCTATAGTTTGTCTATACGTATGAAGTATGATGGTTTGTACACTGTGATTAAACTCTAGAATTTTTTCCTTCCTATTACCTTAATTAGTTTAGTTTCCACACTAAAACACTAATACTTTTAAATAGACTTGTATTTCCCTAAGATAATCTATCATTTATTTTAATGGAATTATTTGAAAGTACCAGTTTTGAAAATTCTTCCTTTGAAAAACCACACTATTAAAATACTAATTATACAAGCTCACTTGAACTCAACGTGATTCCCATTCTAATTTCCATAACAGAGCACTTTCCATACATGTCACTGATTCATAAAGAACTGCTCTTTTTATATAACATAAATAAATATAACTCCTTGAGGTACTCTCCAAAAGAGACATCTCTACGTTAACACCTTTCCTCTGAATCCTAGAATTATGCTACCTTGAGACTTACTTGCAGAGTCAGCTCCAAAACCTTGGAAAATTCATTATGTGTGGGAGAAAGCAAGGTATATACTTCCTTTTCCCAGCATCATTCTTACATGGCTTAGACTTTCTCTCTCTGTGAATAAAGAGGATACAGTTCATTCAGCCAGTGAAGGAACGAGACAGTGGTAGAACTGAAGTAAATGTAACTTTTATCTTTCTGTACTTATGTATTTAGTTGCATAAAGGAAAATTTTAGTGCAACATAATTTAGATAAAATTTCATCTTTATCATAGCAGATGTACTTCACCATAGATTTTGAGATAATTGCAGGAAGTATTTTAAAGTCAATAATATCTATTACCATTATTAATATGATTTCTAAAATGAAGATATAATGATAGTGTAATCACAACAGATATTAAATACATATTGTACATAACTTTTCATGGGCTAGGATATACTGTATAGAACACCAACATAAACTACAGAAAAAGAACAGAGGAAGAATGCACATTACTACTCTCCATCACCTGTTTAACAATTAACACTAATATTTTTCTAGCAATTTTTCTTTCCTTTTTAAAATAGATTTCTATCCACTATATGAAACACATTTTTCTGTGGATTTTCTTTTCATAAGTAACATCTCACTAACATACCACAAAGAGGTGCTCTAAACCCACTGTAGCTGTTGAGAGCAACTCTAGCAAGAGCAGATAAAACTGCTGCAAGCTCGCCTCAAGGTAGGGTTTGTGCTTTTAGTACTCTGTTTTTTAAGTAAAAATATTTCTCATGGCAGTCATTGCAATAAAACTTGTGTCCAGCAGTCAGAACTTAAAATAATGAGATTCATAGCTGTCACCACATTAACAAGTCAGGTGAGATTTATTCTATGAAATAGATTTAGGCAGAATACTCAGCTATCGATCATCTCATTTTTCATAAATAATCTATTCAGTTGAATATAATGTCTTTTTTTAACCCTGAAGTACTAACTATGTAATGAGTGATTTGTCTGGCACAATTTTACAGAGATTTCTGTCCTGACAACTGTGGTGTATGTGTTTAAATACCATTTTTGTGAATTATTCTGTTGTCTGCATCTTCTTAACTTGCATATGTAAAGATAAATATATATACAAGCCTTCACACAATCAGGAATGGAAAAATACACTTCCCTCAAGATCTAATTTCTAGACCTTCCTTCAATCCAATTGAAATTAGTTTTGTAATCCCAGATAAGTTTTAGCAATTTTTCTGAGTCCCATCACTGTTCCGACTGTCAGAGAGGGAAAGTGTGGCTGAGGCAGAGAACCCTGAACACTGCATTATTCCTCATCTCTATCACTCCATACTAAAACAAATGAGATGAAACTGGATTGCAGTCTCTGCAAGAAGTGTATGACTTTGACCTATTCAATCAAAGGAAGAGTCACCTCCTGTAATGGCATCATCTGTGGGGTCTTCATGTAGGTCCACTATTACTTCGAGGCCCCTGGAGGTAAAAAAATCTGCAATTCGAATTCTTGAAGTCTGAACTTATGCATACCACTGAAGGAATATTTTTTCAATTTTCAGGGGAAATCTGGATCTGAATAAAGCTGAAAGAGTATAGTTATAGTTTATTTGAAAATACTACTTGAACAGCTCTATTTTTAGTCATCATTTTTTTCTGTATACAATTTAGAAAGTGATGTACATAATACAGAGTGTGCTGTCCTCTGATATGTCTTCATTTTCTCTTATGTAAATTAATGTTTATCTATATATTGGATAATTAACTGTTGTCCCAATGGACCTGTTTACTTATGAAGAGATATATTTCATTCTTGAGACACTTTAATTTCAACTTCAAAATTTTGCTCTGTATTTGTATTCAAATATGAAAATATTTGGATGCTTTGGAGCATTCAATTTGGAAGTTTTCAACGGTGATTAATACTTTATTTCCATTTTATTTGTACTGTAAAGAATCAGTTCTGTATTTTGAAAGTGTACTACCTGTGGTAATCAATATTTATAAATGATAAAGAAGGAGAGAAAAAAAAGAAAGAAAGAACTAGAGAAAGAAAGAGAGAAAGAGAGAAAAGAACTAGAGAAAGAAAGAGAGAAAGAGAGAAAAGAAAGAAAGAGAGAAAAGAAAGAAAGAAAGAAAGAAAGAAAGAAAGAAAGAAAGAAAGAAAGAAAGAAAGAAAGAAAGAAAGAAAGAAAGAAAGAAAGAAAGGAAAAAGCAAGCTCCAAAATGGTGTTGCCACTATGATCTATATTTAATATTTTCAAACAGGTATGAATTTTATTTCAGCAGGCACTACTCATCTATAATTGAAATATCATTTGTGCTAATCAAAATCTGCATGGTTATATAATTGTTTTGAAAGCAGCACAGCACTGCAACACACAAATTATTTTGGATCTGCTAGATAAATAGGAATTTAATCTGAATTCTCAATTCTAAAATACACAGACTTACTGTACAGGTTCCAGCTAAACACAGGACAGATGAAGCACAAATAGACATATAGCACAATAGAGCTATGACCAGCAATATTAGAGATACCGAAGCAAATTTTTGTAATTGAAGTAAGATAAACATTAACTAATCGATGTATATCTATATTAATAGCTATATTTTTTAGACTGTACATATGTATCAAGTATTTGAATGATAATACCATGTTCAAATTTTTGCCTTGGTACCTTCATTGGATCTCTTTGTAAGGGCTTATTAAGTATTTCATTCTATTATCTTTTCTGTCTAGATGCTTGCTAATTGAGGGTTCTTGAAAGGCTCTCTGGCTATAGAAGGCTTAGGCTGCATTGCCTGAAGTTGCATTAAGCAGAGCCTCATCAGCATTCAGAACCACTACCATAGGGTAAAGCCTGGAAGAAGTGGGAAAAATTACCTACTGAAATATAAGAAGAGAAGATGAAAAGAGGCCAGCAAGAAGAAAGAAAAGCTCCTCATTTCTGTTCTGAAGCTTCTTTTGCTAATGGATCTCCCTCCCAAGCAATGTTGCGGATGGCAGGTGATGTGTTCTGCAAATAGATCAGCAATGTCACTTCTAAAATTGCACTTTTTGGCATTCAGGTGTTGAAGCAAGTCAGCTGGTAGCCAGGCGTTATCCAAGGCTGCATTACAGAAAAAGAGTATATGTTAGATCATCTAGCAGCAATTACAGTAAAACACCTCTGGCTTGAGACAGAATCACTGTTACTGTTGCTTCCTGCAGTGAATTCTGTCACAATCATATTTGCTTCCTTTTTCACTCCTAGGTGTCAGAGATACTTGGCTAAGATTATTTTACTGGGTTGAATTAGTTCCACAACTTCTTTAGACACTGAAGTGACTGTTATCTCTCCAACCATTCGCAAATATTGAGATCTCAGTGAAAAATTACGAAGTTATATATTAGATTACATTTTAAAAGGTATTGCAAAAAGTAATGAAATAAATTATGAGATATCCATTGTTAGACTTGTTCTAGTCAGAGATTTAATATTTTTCTTCTTTCATTTTTTTCCTTTCGCCATAATAATCACTGCAGCAAGTTATAAATGCAACGAACCCCCCTGCTATCTATGATGGAGAGGACACAGAAACTGATTTATCATATTGATTTATGATTTTGTACTGTGCAAAATTCAGGTGCAGCCATAAAATTTTGCTGGTTTCAGAAGTCTCTAGAAAGAAAAAAAGGAAGGAAGAATAAAGATAATCAAAGGAAGAAAGAATACGAAGTACCAAAACCATATTTTTTCCCCTTCTCAAATGTAAAAATATAAAGGAAATTTGCATGTACACAGATACTATGATGGAATATTTAATTGTTATTTGCAGTTTGTGTAACTCTTGTTCATCAGACTAATTACCCAATACATTTGTATCCTCCTGTTTGTGCCATTTATTGTTTACTCCCTGCGTAATTCTGTGTGGTTTATGTATTAATTTCTGCCATAGCTTAGGTCTTATGCAGCTTCATGAATTATTTTCACAGGCTATCCAAAGAACTCAGAAATACTGTAAGGATAACCTATGATTTTTCCATGAGGCCTTTCCCCATGATGAGCCTTTAAAGGGCTTCAAGATCAGGAGAACAGAACTGCTGTTTTGGGAGAAATGTGGGGCAATGGTCAAAGCACACATGATGTTGTTACAAGTTGAGTGGATTCCGTGGAGAAGTTGGGTGATGGTGTGAAGGCTTGCAGCTGCAGTAGGGAGAGACTGCGTAAATGCAGGAAGAATGTGGTTTGTTAAGGAAAATGGGAGAAAGGATAATAAAAATATTCATATAAAACAAGGAAAGAAGTTAGGAGTTCTTCAGGCTTTTTCTGCTCTAACCTCTCCCCTGTCCTTTCATCCAAATCACTGCTTTGGTATCCTTGGCATAAGGACATTTCTGTGTTCTTGAAGGCAAAGTTCCCTTGCTCCTACCCACACCTTCATTTCATCAAAGCCTGACTTTACTTAGAAGGCAAAGAACAACCTCATTGATCCAGAAAAAATGCTTCTCATATCTTTAAGGAAAGCATATTAGGATTCTCTGATTTCTCATTCTTTCAGCAGGTGTAGAAAATGACAGGGATCCAGAGGTCAGGTCCTCACTAGGGAAACTGATTGCCTGCAGTCTTCTTAAAATCCAAAGGAGGTACACACAGTATTGCAGGAAGAAAAATTAAAAAATCTTTCCCTTACTTCCCTAATATCTTTGAAAAGTCATCTCTGCTCTAGCAGCAGCAATAAAGACTTATTCAAAGGAAAAGATCAAGCCTAATGCTGGAGCTTAGTAATTATTTGTTGTGATTTTCTGCTTTCATGTAAATCAGATAAAGAGATAGAGTTAATTATTCAACCTCTTTTCAAATCATTGATACCTCTACTAGAGCTGACTACTATAATTCTGAATCCTCCAATTAACTGATTAACTGGTTAACTGGTTAACTGATGTTATTCCTTCCTGAATATACCACCCAGTAATATAGACAGGAAACGGAAATGGATGTTACAGTCCAATCCTCTATGATGAAGCCATATTTTAATGTGAAAGTTGAGCCTACAAAAGGACATTCTTTACAGACCAAGAAAATATGACTTTCTATATGAATTTTCTATTCTGATTCTTATTTTTTTACACTTTTATACAATAATGTACTTCACTATCTTCCAGGAAAGTACTAAACAACAGGACTAACATCTGTTGCTTGGTAAAACTACTATGCCTACTGCTGAGTTTGTTGTTTTGGTTTTTTTCTCTACCATTATTATACCATAGATATGATTCACTGTCTCTCTGAAAGCAATTTTTTCCTTTTTTATTATTTTCTCTGTATGAAGTAGGAACATGATACACCTCAACTGTCATTTCTAAACAAAAAAAAAAAAAAAAAGAGAAAATCACATACCTGTGTGCCAGCTGCTGATGCCTGATCATGCACCGTTTCAGCATTCAACATAAAATAGGGTCTATTTTCTGTTCATCTGAACTTAATACATGCTGTGACTGAGTCAGCAGCACCTTCCTTATAAAGCAGTGTGGGAACCAGTTTTTGAATGTTGCAAAACATTCTAACAATTTTAATAATTTTTACAATAAAAAACAAGGTCTCTTGTTTTTTACATTTTTTTTTCACATTTTCCATTCCATTCCAGACTTGCCTTAGTAAGTTCCTGATGACCTCTTTGAAGTACAGGTATAGTCTGAGAAGGTGCTCTTGGCTTTGAAGGTACAAGCACACTCCACTGTGTACATATTCACATGACTTCAAATGCAGTACCTGATCACAAAAGGCAAGTGGCAATGCAGACTGTGCCTGAAGTGTCTGAGGAGTGGGCTGAACTCTCACAATAACTCAAGTGATACTTGAAATTTAGATCACTGCTGTGAGATAAGATGCATGGTCAGGTTACAAAAACAAAAGGGACAACAGTATTGAAGAAATAATAAGACTATAAGTTACAAGGCATTATAAAACTAAAAGGTTTGAAAACTTAATTCTGCTTTGATTGAGTTGTCTGTTGAGACATCCAAGGCCTGTTGAACTGAATCACAGCCAAGATATGCTTGTATTGATGGTGTGTTCAATAAATGCTATTCTTTCTCACCTAAGACTGAAACGTCTTTTTGATTAAATGAACAGAATCTAGGATCTTATCTATTGATGATTTAAGTTAATGTGTTCTGATGAGGAAACAGGATAAGCAAAGCAAAGAGAATGCTCCAGGTAATCTCCATTTCATCAAGATAAGGTGTCATTGCTTCACTCCATTTCGTCATTTGCTTATGTAAATTTGTTTGATATTAAAGGTTAATATACAGAGCAGATGAATTGAATTATACATCAGCACTTCATGATTTGAAAAAAGGTTCTGAGTGATAATGAATAAGATGTAGAAATTAAGAATTCCAAAAGGCAGTTAATAGTTATCTGTACAGTTTACATCTTTTTAGAGGTTTTTTTTTTTTTTTGCCTATGTGACACGCACACATGAAATTGTTTCTCATTATTACATGTTCTGACTACTAGCTAATATACAGGGAAATAACAGATTTCTACTGTTAGAACACCCCAGAACCTGGATAAATCTGGACAGAGTGGTTTTCTCCTGAACACAGAGATCTGGAGGAAAAATTCTTGATCTAGAATGACTGACTCTACATGTTAGGAACACTGTAACTGGGGCAAGACTTTGGTTGAGCCATTTTGCTTTTCAGAATGGTCAGTTAAATGCTGTGGAGAATACAGCAACTAAACTGCTGCAACACTCAGGCTGGCACATTTTCAGTGACAGTGCTATCTACCTCTACACTGCATTGCAGTAAAGAATGTAAACTTTAACTTGGAATGTGATTAAAAGGGCTATGAGCAAATTGAGAGTATTCTAAACAAAGAAAATTTCCTTTCATTTCACGAGCTGAAATGGTTGATGCTATTCCCATAATGCAAAATTGTTGGTGTATGAACTACACTGGCTGGGTTTAGGTCAACTAGTTTATCTCTTTTGGGAAAAATACAGAATGACTGCATTCATTGTCAAACTCATACAGTGAAGAAACTGGAAGTATGGTACTTCATGTACTTGCCAAATGATGCCATCATTTATTATTGTACATTACCCAGGATTTACATTCTGGGTGATTTAATTTGCCTTTCCTCAAGACAATTTCTATGGAAAAGACTGAGG
Source organism: Taeniopygia guttata (assembly GCF_048771995.1). Lineage (NCBI taxonomy): Eukaryota > Metazoa > Chordata > Aves > Passeriformes > Estrildidae > Taeniopygia > Taeniopygia guttata. The sequence continues at coordinate 36,240,361 of NC_133030.1, forward strand.
CAGAAAATTTGCAGACCTACTCTCAGTTCCTACCTTTCTTCTGATATAGTTCATTATCAACCTCAGAAAATGTTTGGTATTGTAAATCAGTTATGTGCGGCAGAGGAGCTTAGGGAATAATATATTTATTTGTACTGACCACAATGCTGCTATAGTTTTCTACAGGCTGGTACTAGAGGCAATTTGTTTTAGGTTGAATTAGCTGACATTTCCTTTTGTACTCAAAATTCAAAGAGTACTTTTTCCACCAAGGGTAACAAAATTCTATGTCCTGTCTATTTTTAAATCTAAGGTATTCCTTTTCTCCAAAGAGTTACATGTTGAAAAAGTTACAAAGTAGGTAAGCGTAAAAGATTAAGAATGAAACACATATAATTAAAGAATCATCATCCCACCTTAGGGTATGCTGTTTTGCCCCTCTCTTTTGATTCTTTTCTTAATTTAACTTGCCACTAAACTTGAAATGAAACCATCTGTATGAATAACAACACTACTTTCACCTCTTACTTTGGAGGATTATCTAGCACTGTACATTTCAGCTATAAAATTGTTAACATGCAAGGTCAACATTTAGAATGAGACAAAGAACTTACTGTAGCTGAATAATCTGAGTAATGTAATTCTATTGTTATTAATATTAGTCCACATCATCCTGTTCATGTGTAACTCAGGTATGGCATTAACTCTAAGAATTATTGTTAAACATTAAAACTCATACCGTGAGTCCTTTACAACCTCTCATGAGATATTCATCATCTCTACATAGCTTTGAAATCTGAGTATTTGCATCCCAAAAACTTTTGCCACTAGTGAAGCTCCAATAAAGTTTCCTTTTCCCTGATGATGTACGTAAGAAATAGATTTCTCAACAGAAAAGGACTTCAATTAGCAGCCAAAGTAAAAAATTAATTCAAACTATTCAAGCTTAAAACTATCTGCAGGTTGATGGATATGGTACTATATATGAAATGCCAACAGATCCTGATTTAGGATAAAGCTGAATTTATGCCAGAAGAACAAATATTTTTTAATTAATCGCACATACTTCTCTGATAATTAAAATTTAGTTATGGGCCAAGGATTACAGAAACACCAAACAAAAAAAAAAAAAAGGATACTTTTAAGACTCCCAAACTGGGCTGTTGGCCTGTGTCCAACTGGAATGTTACTGTGACATTGGATAAAATTTGTTAGGAAAAAGAAAAAGGAAGGAAAAAGGGTTTTGCTTCTCAGTGATATAGTGGGAGACATTGGAAGAATGATTAGAATAATATAAACCTGTAAAGTGAAGTGGATTTTAAGAACTGGGAAAGAGTGAGGATAACTGAATTTAAAACTTATGTTTGATTTTATTTGGTGTCTCAGTGAGACAGATACCAGATTCCTCGATCTGGTATATTTACTAATTCAGGAGAGCTGATGGTCTACACCAATTCTTGTTTTATATTATTCACAAAAAAAATAAGCCCAAGTTAAGACAAGAGAATGAAAAATATGGCATATAGTGAATGTAGATGTCTTTTATTTCCTATTACAAAGCATAGAAAACTTCCTCTTTAAAAATATAAACCAATGTCACCAGTTTCTCCCTACTCTCACTACTGCTAAAACGGAAGATTAATTTTAAAAATTCACTTTGATACAGAGATTGCCTAAAAAAACCCCAAAAAACCTATTTATTTTCTTAAAAAATTGAGAAGTTTCATTTAGTTATTTTTAAAACTTACCTCAGTCATCCTGGAATTTTCAAATTCACCATTTCAGGACAAATAATTTATTTGTAGTTTTTTACTTTTCTCAGTTTCTAAATTCTGCAAGGAACTGTGTAGATAATGGGTTTCCATGTAGGTATATTCAGAGACAATAAATATTTTCTGTGAAGCATGGGTTGTGTCATTAGATTTTTGTCCTCCTCTGTTAAGTAACTTGATATCAAGATCTGCCAATTTTTCACTTGTTATGATCTTGTTTTGAGATAACTTGTTACACTTCTCTCTTTGCTTTGAAATCAACATGATAGGTTTGATACATATGAAATATTTATAAAATGAAATAATTTTGAGAAGCTTTTCTGTTTGTTATTACTGCTGAACATTTTTAGGTACAGTTCTGTTTTCCACTGACTTCTGAGCATAACCATTTAGATGCAGTAGTTAATGTCTGTGAGAAATTAGACTCATGAACACTTATTTTCTGAACATTGTCATGACTAGATTTCTGTAGAGTAACTTCTCATTTACATTAATTGAAATGATATTTAAGTCAGCTCATTTTCTTTGCACAATTCAGTAGGAACCACGTAGAAACTAAGTCTAACACTGATCTGAAAATTTTTATATTCAGTTTTCTCATTTTTCAAATCTGCTATTTTGCCAATATTTGGCAATTAGTATAAAATAATATTTATTTAGAAACTGAGAAAACCAGAGTTCTTCACAGGCTTCCATGATCTTTCATTTTGGACTAGATTCCTATATGACCCACTTCTGGTGTCATTGGATGCTGCTGAATAATATGGTTCTTAAATAAATGTATCAAGAGGTTTTCTTTTTCCTTGCCTGTTTTTAATCAAAGGAAAACTTTTCTACAAGATTTTAGTTTAACAACCAGTATCTCCACTCTGTGTGGAAATGTCAGAAAACGAAATTACATTTGTATCTTTTGTAGTCCTTCAATAGTATTTGAAAAAGCATCATGAACAAAAGAACAGCTTATGGAACATAGTTAGGATGGGCTAATGCATTCGCAATATGGTTTGCTTATATACATATTAAAAAAAAAGATAAAAAAAATTTATTTTGTCTATCTACAATAGACATGCCTATTTAAAAGAGGAATTTTTTTTTATTAAATTCAAATATATCAACATTTGTAGTATGATCATATTGCACTCATTACTTTTGCAAGTGACACAAAACTTGAGAGTGGTGGGGGTGGGATGTGGACCAGGGCAGGGTTTCTGTTCAGAGGCACCTCACAAGGCTGGAGGAATGGACTTACAGGATAACTTTAAAAATTTAGCATAGGCAAATGCAAAGGCCTGCATCTGGGAAGTGAGACCCTCTTGAGACAATGCAGGCAAGAGACCGACTAGCTGGGGCACAGCTCTGTGGCAAAGACCTTGGGGCCATCAGGAAGAAAGCGATGTGAACAGGAGCCAACATGAGCCAACAAAATTTCCTGGCAGTAGAGAAGGTCATCACTATCTGGGGCCGTATTCATCACAGTAGAGCCAAAGTTATGGGGAAAGTTATTCCCCTGTACATGATGCTTCTTAGCCCATGCTTAGGTACTGCGTGCACTTTGGGTCTCAACTTACAAGAAAACTTGAGTATAATTTGCAGGAAAAATGCTGATAGACTCCAGAGAGCCAGCAAGATAACTGGGGTATGGAGCACATGACCTGTGAGCAGCAGCAGAGGGAACTGGGGCTGCTTAGCAGGAAAAGAGGTGGCTTGAGAGGGGTCTGGTAGCAGCCTAACAGCTGAGGAGGAGATTGAGCAGGAGGCCGAACTTACGTGCGGGGTTTTTTCTGTAGGAGACCCATAATATGAAACCAATGAATTTGTACAGTATGATCTGTCTAATACAATACATAGAAAATTGATTATAAAGTTATTGTATGGTTAATCTGTGCTGTGTTTTAGGTAGATTTATTGTCTGGGGAGTGTGTGGTTTTTTAATAATTTGAAACATTTAATTTTCCTTTCTAAGAAGTCATTATCTAGAAAAAAATAAGAATGAAAGAAAGAAGCCTCAGTGAAATCTTTACATAGATATAAAATAGTTTCTTATCATTTTACTTTGGAAGCTTTGAGCAGCCAACTGTTTTCCAGCATAGCTATTGACACTTCAAAATACCTGAAAAAAAACCTCTTAAACTAGCATGAAAACTAGTGTACTCACTGTGTTTTCATTTAATATTCTTGATATTAATACATTATTTCAATTGAATGTAATAATAGTAGATTTCTGTATGACAGGAGCAAATTTTCATTTAAAGTAAGACCATCCATTATAATCAGAGACAGGGTACTTGAACTGAAGATCACTACTCAGTTAAAATAAAAAATAATGAAAGTGTCATCTTTAATAGAAAATGTCATATGGATACATGACAAGTGGTGCATATTCAAAATGTTTTCTATAAGTCATGTGTGCAATTTTAGATTTTGGAGCTTAAAAAGCTCTTTACTGCATTTTAGTCAGCATGGGAAACTACACACTACGTCTATATTTTTATTTTTATTTGAGGCATTAGAGTCCAAAAAGCTATGTAACTATGTTTTATTTGAAAATAGAATACCACTGAAACAAATGTGCATTAAATGCACAAAGAGAAATTATAAATGGAAGTGGGCAGACAGAACATAAAGCCATAATTGACTCTAAAGGATTCCTGCAACACAGAAAATTTAGAAAGACTTGGAGTTGTCTCTGAGTATCAGTGTCATCCCTGGACTACAGATCAAAACCTTGGGCTTAGTTGGAAAACAATAATAAAAGAAAAAAATAAAGATTTGTGACCTCATTATTTGGTATAGATTTGTATATTAAAAATTGCTCAAATAAGAAGGTTAGCATGGCATTTTATAACTATGTTCTCAGTATTATATATAGAGTGCATTTAAGAATATAAAAAGTTAATAGAGAAATGAAAAATAGTACAAATACCTAGTCATCATAAGCCTGTGGTGAAACAAAAAAGAGTTAAAAGTTTTATTTTTGTCTGTTAATCATACTTATTTGTTTCTTGCTATAAAGAAGTATGTGAATCAGCAAGAATCATAACATTTTTATTTAAATCTGGTTAATTTCCCACCTACATACATACATTTTTTCATATGCATTTCAATGAATGTTCATCACTCAAGTGTCTGGAAGCAAAAATTTATGGTCACAGGTGTATTATTCTGTAACAGACGTAAAAATTGGTGCATCAGCTGTAAAACGAACCATCAGTCTCCAGACCAATGGAACACTGTAGTGCCTTGGAAATTCTCTCTCCAATCTCTAGTACACCCTCATGCATTTTGCTAAACTGAGAAAAGAAGAAGAAAGGGTGGAATTTGCTAAGAATGAATCCATATTCATCAAGAGGACATTTCTTTTGAGAATTTTTTATGCAGAATAGGCTTAGGCTTATTCGCTTAGGCAGGTCATAAAATGCTACAAAAAGGCATTTCTCCACTCTCATAGACTAAAGAGGAAAACTAGGGAATTTACTCCCACCAGCCTGCAATCCAATTTGTGAACACTATACAGGGTCTCTGAATCATGTGAAAAGATAAATGCTATTTATGACTGTACATCATAGTTTTTATGGGCTTGGTATATAAAATGGGTTCTGGAATGAAAAAAATAAATTAAAAACTCAAAGAAGTAATACTTTCCAACCCAGTATCCTCTTGTGATTTTTGAGTCAGGGTGCACAATAGGGTGAGGTTTAAATGGTTTATAATTGGAACAACAACTAATTAAAAAAATCCAGGGAAGTTTTAGAATTAAACCTATCAGATATGATATACTAGTCACCAAAAATTGAAAATTTAAAAAATTTGGTCTTAATGAAAAATTTGGGCTTTACATATCATGAGGTATATAACACTAAGGAAGAGAGACAACATTAGTTGTTAAAACTGCCAAGAGACTAAACTATTAACCTTAGGAACCTGTGGAAATATTAATATAGTTAAATGCAGTGTGAAGGAGGATCCTATACCTCTAAGGTGCATAAATGCCATCTTCAGTATCCAAACATTTCACCAGTGACATTGTGCTGTTCTGAATTGCCCCTGGCCCTCAGGCTCCTGTAGTTTCTTTGTTTCCATATTGCACTAATGATTGCATTATTTATGCAGTTTTTAAAAAATTATATTTTTTTTCTAATATCTCAGATGTGTTGTATTTTCTATGTATATAATATATTCTTATTTTATTTTGGTAACTTGGTGGCTTCCTTGAGGTTTATCAGTACACAAGACATATATTGAAAAGGAATAAAGTAGAGTCTAAATTGAGTGACTAATCATTCTAGGTTTAAAAGTATGTTAAGAAAATTTGTTTCTGAGCTGTTAGGAATTAAACATTTGAAAACTCTATTTTCAAAATTTTTATATCTAACAGGTTGTTATTGGATTGAACAAGGTTCTGTGTGAACAGAAGTTACAGCAGTTTATTCAAGATCAAGATTCTTTGTCTTCACTTGAGTGCAGGATGAAGCGCCTTTATTTTTGCATGTGCAATGAATACAGATAAAGGAGTTTCGATTTTTTGCTTTCTGCATCAGGAGCTTGATCCAAGGCCAGCTCTGTGGAAATGCTCCTATTGATTTCAGTGGCTTTGGGTCAGACTTTAATTCTGTTGTGACTGGATTGAAAACCAATATATTTATCTCTTTGGAATTCTACTGATGTAGTGTCTTTTGAAGGGTTTTGTTTAATTCTTTTCTTGATGCATTTCAGGTAATTATTCAAATAATTCAACTTACTTCCTATTTAACATATTGTTATCGGCTGTCAAAATAATTAAATACTCGAAATAAACTTAAGCACTTAAACTGACAAAAATGTTGTTGATAAGAATAATGAAAGAAACAGAAAATCAGAAAAAAAATTCACAAGGATAATTCAAACCATTTCATCTGTAAATAATGAGAATTTAATGAGGTTGATATCCAAAAAGGCACTCACTTCTTGCAGTCTAAAGCATTCATTTTTCACATTAATTGTCTTTTTAGTAACATTTTAGGACACTGAAAAGAAAATATTTATGTGCATTTAAGTTGTTTTCATGGGGCATTTTCTCTGGTTCTAGAAAAAACAGTTCAGCTATGGTCTTCTGAAAAAAAGATTTTATCAAGTGTCTAATCTGTCAAAAAAAAATTTCAAAGCACTGGAGACTCATACCTTATAAACAATAGGCCAGCTCTTTTATATGAAAATCTGAAGCTCTGGAATCTCATGATATAGAACATGCCCTTAGGATAAACTTTGTATAATACCAAGATCTAGGGTCAGTAAAGAAATAGCAAATAATAAAGAGACATTATGGCATTGGTCCACATTATTTGGACATTGTTCTTTCAGATCAAAATAGCACAACTCTTGGGAAAAAATTTGCACTGATCAGTGATTAAATCCACAGGTAGCACCACTGGTAAAAGAATTGTTCTATCTGCCCTAGACATCTACATTTATTGAGATGAATTATCCCCTGGAAGTACTGCGCTCTCTCCATTTACTATAGAATAATCTCCAATAGATAAATTAAATGGTATGGTCAGCTCTTAGAAAGACAAAATTAGGTAAATTGAGACCCATGCTGGATACTGATTCATCTATGTGAAGTATCTCCTAATAACTTAATAAATAAGTCAAAAGAAAACAGTAATGTATGCTTCGATACAAGAGGCTGGGACTATATGTGCCTCTTTGTGAAATATTTCTTTCACATGTTTATTCAATGCATGCAACTAAAGTGTTTCTTTAGTTTATGTTTAACTATATAATAGGGAAAAATAGGGGTTGGGAAAGATGGGGAAAAAACCTGAGAGCAACAAAAATATCAGGAATTATAGAGAGGAATGAATTACATGATTTAAGATTTAAAAAAAGGAGAAAGATGATACTCTGTAAAACTGAAAAATAGATGGCAGGCTGCTGATGCATAGCTCTGAGCAGCTATCTCTCTTTCCTTTCTATTTTGAAAAAGGTTTATTGCCAGCACATCACTGAAATCTGCAGCTGAGGGCGCCCCAAATGGGCACCCTTAAATGGGAGTTTGGTGTTCAAGCAAGAGCACAAGATTCATTGAAGAGATTAAGGTAAATTAAGCAAGTGTAACACAGAAAATCCCCAGTCTTCAGACAATGAAAGTTTTAAAGATCATGAAAATATTTGGGTCTGGAAACCCACAAAACCAAACATAATGTTGAAATTCTTTTTCTGACATTTTAAGAAACATCAAAAATAATCTGGACATTATCATGAAAGACATAAGGGTCATTGTAATCAATATTTTTGCTTATGTCATCCAGAGATGTTCACAGTTAAAAAAACATCAGCAAGGTTTATGCTAACAGATATGGAACTTCAAGTCTGGAAAACTGCGTGGATATGTGTCAGCCAACAACAATGACTTCTATAGTATTAAAGGGCTGAGTGGACCTGTCAAAAGTAGGAGTTTTATAAGCAGTGAAGAACAAAAATTTAGTGTTGTGTTCATACAAGAAAACTTGTTCAGGTCAGCAATCAAAATATTTGAGAGCAAAACGGGCTTAAACCAGGATTATCATAACATAATAGAAAGCCTTGCGTAGGAAGTGACCTTAAAGTCCCAAAACCCTGTCACAGCCATGATTCATCCCACTAGATCATGTTGCTCGGGGCGTCATCCAACCCAGCCTTGAACACTTCCAGGGACAAGAGATCCAGGTGATCTGGGTAGCATGTTCCAGTGCCTCACTACTCTCACAGTAAAGAATTCCTTCCTAATATCTCATTTAAACCTATCAGTTTAAAACCTTTCCCCATTTCATATCCTTACACGTTGTTGAAGCCTCTCCTTCTCTTTTTCATAAGCTCTACATACTGGAAGGCTGCAGTGAGATCTCCCCAGAGCCTGCTCTTCTCCATGCTCAAATACCTCAGTTCTCTCAGCCTGTCTTCATAGAAGAGGTGTTCCAGCCATCAGATCATCTTATTGGCCCTTTGGACTTGGTGCAACAGGTCCACATTTCTTGTACTGAGGACTCCAGGGCTGGACGCAGCACCCCGGTGGTGTTTCATCAGGACGGGGGGAGGAGGAGAATCACCTTCCTCAGCCTACTGGCCTTGCTTCTTTTGGTGCAACCCAGGTTGCAGTTGGTCTATTGGGCTGTGAGTGCACACTGTTGGATCATGTCAGGGTTTTCATCCATGAGAACCTGCAACTCCTTCTCCACAGAGCTGCTCCCAAGGAGTTCTTGTTCCAGATTCTGCACATGTCTGCGATTGCCCCAACCCTGGTGCAAGACCTTGCATTCGGACTTGTGAAACTTCATGCAAGTCTTATGGGCTCAGCCTGTTTGCGGCTGTTTCGCAGACACATTGCTGCCCAAGACAGTTTAACAATGAAGGAAGTGGAAATTTTTCTATCTCAAGACAACCTCTGTGCCCACGTAGACATATTTTGACCACGTATAATTTGCAAAATAGAAACATATTCTTGTTTGCGTTTGTGTGGCAAGGTTTGGGTAACCAGAGCTGGTGGTGGATGAACAGGTGTAGTTTCTCTGAGAAACTACCAGGAGCTTTCCCCGTGTCTAACAGATCCAATGCCAGCTGGCTCCAAGATGAATCCACCTCTGGTCAAGGCTGAGTCCATCAGCTGCAGCCTATGGTGAGTTGGGCTGTGCCCCTGTAGCCCATGAGGAAGCACACACTAAGGACTAGGAGGGAGAAAGTGTGTTTAAGATTTGGTTTGACTTCTCATTATCCTACTCTATGACATGATTTACAACAAATTCAATTAATTACCCCAAGTGGAGTATGGTTTGGCTGTGATGGTAATCAGTGAGTGATCTCTTCATGTCCTTATCTCAATCCATGAATTTTTAATCATATTGTTTTCTGTCCCTCTTTTCCAGAGGAGAGGGAAGTGATAGAATGGCTTTCATTGGTATCTGGCAGCCGAGGTCAAGACACCACAATATAATTTGAAAAATAAAGAAATAGTTGTAACTAAAGCAAACCAGAATTTAATCTCTCATTTTATAGAGATCTTAATAAGAGACAGATGAAGAAGTTCTATTGGTGGACAGGAAAAAATCAGTGAGATCATAATTTTTCATGATCAAAAGAGTTGAAAGTTATGCAATAGATAATTTCTGAAAAAAAGCCAGCTGCACCTTTCTTTTATAAATAATTCCTTAATGACTCCTGAAAGGTGATAATAGGGTGCTAAATTTGTATTTTGTTGAAAATAAGGACAGAGACACCACACCCAAAATGAACCCTATTCTCTGACCTAACTGTACACATAAACAGTCTGCAGAATGAAAATAGAATACCTAGTTTCTGAAGGCAATTACAGAGACACATTCACAAAGTAAAATGTGTCAAAACCAGGTTGACACAGACAGAATTTCCCATCTGTCGCTGCAAACACTTACAAATATTGAATAATTAGCACACAAAATTGAAGCAATTTTGTTTCAGGAAGCACCAGGTTACCAGCTATATGTAGCTGCTTCTTACTTTGTGCTCATGAAAACTTGCCCATGTCTCATATCTTAGAGGGTGAGGGGAAGTATCTACCTCATTATATAAATTAGCTACTGAAGCTACAGAGCCCAGACATACAACTAAACACCAATGTGTTTGGTGTCAGATGTGATTATGTTAGGGATTCATTCCTCTGTGTTTAAATAATAGCTGGAGGAACTTTTAGCAGCCTGGAGGTCTATGGAAAACAAACTACTCTGCTTATGCATGAGAAAGACCAAAAGTGCAGTAAGAAGCTATCAGGGAAACTACATCTACAGAGAAAGGCAACAAAGAAGACAGTGAATCAATGCACACTTTTGAGTAAAAATAGGGTTTTAATCTCATGCTTTTCTTTGTAGCTTGCAATAGAACAAAGCATTTAAATCTTAAATTTGGCTTCAGAAAACAGTAGCAGTGCATGATGAATGAAAAAGAAATAATAAAGTAACAGAATGTTCTAAAATATATGTTCACTTATGTTGTAAAACTGTTGAGTTTATATAAAATTTGTTTTCTTACTATTTACAGGTATTTGAAGACCATTGACCTTAACCAGATGGTAAATGTCAATATTGTCAACAGAGATTAAACAATTAAAAATATGTTGAACATTTCTGCAATGTAAACCTGTTCAGTTTGATCTAATTTTCCTGCTTCTCCTTTAACTGTCCACACAATTGACCTAATTTCCACTGAATATATAAACAGACAATTTCACCCTCCTTAACTCATTTCTATGAACCTGTTTTTCAGATTTTGTAGCATCAAAATTTTTTTTGAGTACCTATAAAGTTTAAGTCTTCCCTAAGAAGTTCTTTACTCCTAACAAACGCATCCCCTTTACGTGATTTTTCTACTTTCTGTCTGGGATATGTTCCTGTGTAAAGAGAGAAAGAGAGAGGAGGGGAGACTGAGTTAAAAAGATGGCAGATTTATAGCTGCTTTCAATTAATTTTCACTCATTTAAATCTAAATTTTATTCTCTGGTTGATTACTTACACTTTTAATGCAGTACCAGATCTCCTAACTTCAGATTTATTGGTTCTGCATGATCTAGAATAGCAATTGCTACACATTGTCATCACCTACAGTAATTCCTAGAACTGTAGCTCTTTAAGTCAGAAGTGACCTTTGTAATCAGTCCGTTTAGCATTCTAGATAATATGGCCCATATAAAATGCCAAATAACAAGGCATATCTCTACCTCAATAGGTCTTACTCCAAAGTAAATAACAATGAATGGTCTATCTTAACATGAACTGAATATCTGAGTCATCTGGGACTCACTGTGTGGTTCATTATTGGTCACTTCGTCTTTGATTCACAATTCCTACACAAAGTGTTCAACATGACAGAATTTATTAGTCTAACCTATAAATTGTTGATGCAGACAACTGCTGTCTTTAATTGCAAAATAAATTTGGGATAAAGGAATAGGATAAAGCATGGGAAAATTAAGTGCTTTTGTGAGCCTTAGGTTTTGGAAGATAAATTCTGACTCTCAGGCAGAAAAACATCTCAAAAATAGTATTCTTAGAATCCTGTCAGATCTTTACTCAAGAACTGAGGAGTAGGTAGAGGTTTAAAACCCAAATGTGTGAATGAAGCAATGGTGTATATAGAAGGATATAGTTATGTTAGGAGCTGGGGAATTTCTCTGAAGAAGGAAATTGCACAGGCAGCATAGCCTGAAACATAATCATAATGGAGTCAGGTAAGGAAAATGAAAGTGTTATAGACTAACATTTAGAATAAGAAGGGAGAATCTGGGATAAAACTAAGATATACTATAGTACACTTGGCTCAAAGTCACACAACTGCTTGTGTCTTATCTCTGGCGACAGGAACATGAAGGATTTAAAAAATGCTACTGCAGTAGCACTTACTGCAAGTACATCTAGCGTGTGAATGTTCAAATTCATGAGAGGCAAATATGTGAAGAGGAGAGGAAGAATATAAAAATAACAGTCCAAAAAGAATGAAATTTGCCAGCAGACTAAAGATTCTAAAGTTGTTGTGTGGTTTTTTTTTTTTTTTTTTTTTTAAATCAAAGCCCAGGTAAACTTGTCTTACAGTTCAAGAAAACAAAATGACCCAGACACCCTACCCCCAACAATCACAGTACACTGTGAAAGTTTAGGAAACTATCACATAAAAAAGGCTAACTTTTATGATATAGAATGTTTGCTCAAATGAAAACAGGAAAAGAAATTAGAGGGGCTGGAAAAGAATTAGAGGTATGAACAAACAATTTTCAGACTGATTTTAAAAACCCTTAATATCAACTATCATTCTTTGATAACTTCATCTATGCCTATGATCAGTAAAAGAGCTACAGAGATTATAATAGCCTATTAAAATTAAATAGGTGATTTTTGAAGAAAATCTCCAACTTCTTTTCTGAGGTTAAACAAAAAGGCAGCTGTGCTTTTATCAAAATATGCCACCCACAGTGAAGCGCTGTATTATCTTCAGTATTTAATCTTTATCATAGAAGTGATACCAAATCCGGCCGTTAATTCCATTGCACAGTAGTCCACTAGAAACTAGAGGTGGTTTGCACAGGACAGCTGAGACAGCGTTACATGTGATTTCTCTGTTTTCCCACTCAGCTGTGTAAACAGATGTTCTTCCTTTGCCGTATTTAAGCAGATCAGTGGAAAAGAAACAAAATAAATCAATCTAACACTTAAATTTGAGTCAATTGTGGATAGGCATAAGTGTCTTTGTGAACTCTGGGGTTAGTGTTTACTTTCAAATTAAAATTTTACTAAGAAAAAAATCTGGTTAGATGTTTATTCCTTCATTTTAGGTAGGGAAGAAAGGGATCAGCAAAACATCTGGGGACATGGGGAGTGCTGTACTGGCAAAAGACGAGAGACCTTCCTCTGGCTTACATACATCTTTTTGATCAGGCATTCTGTACCATACCTGCTATGACTTTGTGATACAATCTAGCTCCTGCTCTTTTGCTTTGGTGAGGTTTCTTCAGTAATCCACAAGATCTGTATCTTTCTTTTTCTACAGAACTAGAAACGATCTTGGGTTATCAAGTCCAGGACTCTGCTGTCATAGGGAGCAACATCTAATCCCTTCCTTCAACATATCTAGTTCCATTTTAGCTAGTGTTTTGCTGCACTAATAGTACTAAAATATGTTCCAGAACCAGGTAACTCCACTTAAAACTTTTGGTTATTTGAAATTACATGTATTTATTAATTATATGGACTTATAACTACATATTTTTGAAGGTGGATAAAATTAGCAAATTGAGCTAGTCCTAATAATCCTTATGGCTTTCCCCATCATAAAGAATGACATACATACAAGTATGCAGCATGGCATCTTAAAAGCCCACAACACAATAATAACTTCAGTGAAATATTAAAATTACAATCTAATTTTGAAAATCCATTTAGTCCAGTCTTCTTGCATGATATATTAGCCAGAGATTTCTTTGGTCTATGTTTTGTATAAAATAGGCAGTGATGTGTCAAATATTGAAGCTTCTTTTTAGGTATAAGAAAGAGTTTCAGTAGGAAAGCTCATTTCAAGGTTCATTAGGAATATATTTTTGTTGTTGCAAATCACTTAACACTCTTTTTTTTAACATTAGGTGAGACTTTGGTTCAGCCAGTAAAATTTAGCTTTTTAAGCTAGAAAGGCCAAAGGAAATCTTTAGTATAATTAATCACTGATGCAGAGAATTGTTAGCCCTATTCCTTTCCCTTCTCCCCAGGCTTTAGAGCTACTTATTTTTAACAATATCTAATGTTGAGTTCAGCTTGGAGACTGGATGGAAAAAAAAGCAGATACTGAGTACATCATGGTAGGGTGAAAAAGCTTATTTTAGTCAAAGGATGATGGCACTAGACTGTGAAAATCTGAGTTACTCTGTGACTCACTCTAAAGGATGGACAAGGGCTGTGCACAAGTGCTTCACCAGTCAGTACTGTGGCATACAATCAGATTTTGATTATTCAGGTTGAGATTTCCTGAAAAGTAAAAGCTGTCACATTCAGAAATTATTTCTATAAATGCTAACCAAAGCAGGACTAAGTACTTCTCAGTAAAACTGTAATTTCTAACTATGTCAAAAAACCACACTTTAAAATGTGTCCACAAGAAGAGAGAAGGGCAGAAAATCTTCAGAAATGCTTTACATTTATTTCATATTTCTCTAAAACCCATGAAGGACTATAAAATCACAAGTATTATTAAAAAACATGTCTTTTAGAACACAGGGATACAAAAAATCTTGATGGTGCAATGCTTAATATAATTTTCTGTGGTCATTCAGTGAAGGTGTTAAGATTCCAAAGAGCTCAAATATTTAGAAAATTTCAAAAATGAAGACATTTTTGTGTAAGATATGATGCCTATTATTCCTAATTTTTATAATTTTCACGGGTTTTTGGAAGCTAAACTGGAGTTCTTCCAGCAATATGTATTTTGGGGGGACTCTCCCATGCTCATTTTTTCATAAATAACTTGACTTAGTCAGGTGTCTGCTGGATGTATCATAATGGGCTTCCACATATAAAAAGAAGGATAAGTTTTTTATTGTCTGATTTTATGAAAAAAATATCATAGCTACAAGGGGCAGTTCTAAAAAATTTTTATGGACTGATACGTGTGAAAAAAAAAAATTATTTAGTGAGAGTAATGTTGTCAAGGAAGCACAGTTTTCACTTTCTTAGGCATAGCACTGATTCAAATAATGAAATCTTTGAAAGGCAGTATTAATGACACCTTCAAAAACATACTCCGTAGCTCTGCATTTGATGAACCTTCTCCTTAATCATTAAATGATATGACTAAAATCTGAACAATTCACTGAAAAATTCATAGTTTAGAGTAAGTGTATTTAAAATTTTATTACTAAACATATTAAAAGAAGCAAGCTCTAATACCTAATTAGTTAATGCAGCAATCATTAAGAGCCTTTCCTCTTCTTTCTTACAAAAACTAACCTCTCTATTATCAGTGCTGCTACATACAGAATCACTGTACTTTTTGATGGACTTACCTTCAGAAATCCTACTTATTTATCTGGACTGGTGTGATCACTTTGGCATTTTTTCACCTTACTCATGAGTGTTATCTAATTCTCTTTTCATCTGCATTGTATTGTATTCCTTTGTTATAGAGTTACATGTCGCAGAAATTTTTTGCCTCAGCCTGGTACAATGTGCTGGTGAAAATCAGAATATGTAACTATAATTAAGGCAGAACATGTACAATGTCTTATGTTTCATATTACATTAATGTTTCAGGCAATTAAACACTGTAAGCTTTTGTTCATTTTTATAACATCAGTACCTTAAATTTTTATAACTTCTAGTTTTCTATAATTATATGTACCCCCAACTCTCACATATGCTTATCACGAATCTTCTCATGTCAGGGATCTGATATTTAAAAATGTGTTTTTTTGGCTAACTTCTAAGACTTCTAAGACAGAGATTCCACTAACACTTGATGTTTAAAAACAACACCAATTCAACTATCTTTGACTAACAGGCCATTTAATTAAAACTAAAAATGGTATATTTTTCTGAAATCCTTATCAGGATGAATCTCTTTCAGGCAAAACCCATTAATAATTTCATGTTAAGATAACGCTCGTCACAAGGATATAAGCTTGAATTAATATACAATGGTAAGATAAGTATTCAAAGGGAAACTGCTGTCACCTGATAACCTACAGAAGAAATTTGATGCATGGTAGAAATAAAAGAAATGGAGTAGGGCAGAGAGGAGCACAAGCAGACAGTAAGTAATGTGTGAAAACTAACCCAATCCTACTTTTTCTTCTGAAGTGTTAATAAATATTTCTAAAATTAATTTTTTTGCACGAGTTTTACAAATTGCCCTTGTGGTAGTTTCATTCACATGTGGTACTTATTCTACATTGCTTATGTGGTAATCAAATAACCCACAATCAGTTGCTAGTCATGCTTATTGCACCACTGTGGCCTATTAGAGGTTTGTCACCAAACATTGGACAGTAGTAGGATGTTATTTAGTCCCTAAGAAAAAGTTCATGCTGCTTATTTAATTGACAGCTTAAAGCATAAATTTTGTAAAGCTGGCTGCTCCATACACATAAAAGGCCAAACTTATATTTCACTTCACACTATTGCCTTTGAATTTATTGGTTTCCTTTGTTGTCCTTGGGGAACCACTTCGAATGCAAGAAACTACAGTTATAATAGTTAGAAAGAAATCAGTGGTTACAGGGGAGGTGATCAAACAGTAAATAAAATAACCATTTATAGCTGTTTTAGCAGTCTGCCTTTATGTGTGCTTGGAATTGCATCTCAATAAAGCACAAGCTAAGATTTAAAAACACACTATTTCAAAGGTAACATGCAAACAACTTGACTCTTTTGCCAGATTACACCCTGAGGGTAATGGCATGCTTCAAAATATCGCTTGGCTAGGTTTTTATTTCTGGCAAAAAATATCTTCCACGAAATTGTTCTGTTCTGCAGCATAGCAGCACTAATTTATAATCTGTGCTTCAGTAGCAAGAGGCTTTCTGTCTTTCCCGCTCCCATTTAACATTTATATTTACTTTATTCTCTCCCCACTTTTCTTCTAGTTACTGTAGCAACCACATTTAAAAAAATAAAAAAACTATAAGAAAAAGTGGAGCTTAAACAAAGGACTGGAAAAGTAGTACCTGAAGAAAGGCTTTTCTCTGTGTCTGCTAATGACCTATGGGATATAATAATACAATGCTGAGCTCATATGCTATATTTTCTACTCAGAGTTCACTTGGCACTTGCACAGAACAGAAAGTGACTGATTTGATTTCATAGATGGGAGGGAAGGGTGGAAGCAGAAGTGAAAAAAAATTACATACAAGGTGTATACAAAATTAGCACAAAAAGAAAGCAGGTCTGCTCATTTTCAAATGCTCCAGACAGAAGTGTCTTTCCACATTATCCTAGCAGTTTTCCTTAAAACATATCAGTTACATACAGAATCCCCAGCAGTTCAGCAGAACAGTGGTAATCCACTAGCAAGGGTGAAAGATATGATAAGAATAATCTGTCCGCAAGGAATTGGAGTTAGAGCCATAATTCAGTACATGTAGACTACTAAACACCTTGATTTGGCAATTATTTTTAGTCTTGTCAGACTCACTGGATTAAAAGTAGGGATGAAGCAGCTGGTGACTTCTCACATACAGTTAATGCGTCATTCATTTCTTGAGTGTACCTTTGCTCCCTAACCACTGCATTGTCACACATGTTCACTCTTCATTGTCACATGCAATACCATCATCTATGATTTTTTTAAGGGTATTGTCATGAAAAATACAGCTCATCCTCAAGACCAAAGAAGTGATTGTGTGTAAAGTGCACATTACCTAATCTGTAGCAAGGAGGTATCTAGGGTCACAAAGACATTTGCCTCTTCAAGGGAGCAGTAGAAGCAATTTATGCTCCTGAGCAGCATTTTCTTTCTTATCAGCATAGCTCTTGCTATTCCTCCTTTTTTTCCACCCTTGTTACAGTTTATTTTACTGCTATTGTATTGCTTGAAAGAGAACTAGTGCACAATTTACACCAAAAAAAGTAAAAAGCAATAGCAATTTGAGCTGTTTCAGTAGATTAATTACTTTTTCATAACCCATCTTATCTAACTAATTACAACTCATCACTTATGGCTTTGAAAAAATTACAAATCCACTCATTCAGAATTATTATCAGTTTCAAGTTTTCTCACAGTGCCATATCTGTGATTTTGATAGAAAAAAGAATCAAGCTTCCATTATTGACATAATTGTGTCAATATGTCAATAATGCTTACTTCATTTTATTTACCACCTTTTTCAAATCTAAGGTATATCTTCTCCCTTCTGTTATTCTATTAGCATTCTGCATAAAATACTCTTCATTACTGCAGATAGGAATGAATTATCTTTGTATTACATGAGTTGTCACCTGGGAATTTTAGTGTGATCTGGTTTGGAGATTCTGGGAAACAGCTTGCTCAATTCTTATCTTTCCTTATTTTTGTTATTGGCAGTACATCTGCAAACTGAAAACTATTTCTGTCTTTTTGTCTTGGATGCTTCTGGGCACTAGAATGCTAAAGGCACTTGTTTATGAGGCAGTGAAAATAGGAGCACAAATGCATTTTGATAGATGATCTGGGTTACTCTTCAGTCTTCCCTATTGTTTTACTGATTCCCTAAACAGAAAGTCTAATTCAAGTTTATGTTCTGTGTATTTGCTATGTTCTCGCCAGAATTCTTTGCCCTCCCTTAAGACTAAACAAAATAATTTTGACTTTCTATCTAACAGCACAGTGACAGTGAAGTAACCATCAACTCATCAATTTTATTGCAAAACTAATTTTTGTTTTAAACAAACATCACCATATTTTGTTGACACAATTAAATGATCTGAGTGTTATGCCATATATCTAGCATGCACCCCTGGGAGCAGATAGAAGTTACAGCAGAAATCATGACATACATGCTTCTGCATCAAATTAAATATTTTTCCCTTTATCCTAACACCAGCAGCTGTTAGACACTGTGGCTTACTGCATGTAGCCTATATAATAAGACAGATGGAGGCAGTTCAAGTTCCTCTGTTGAATGCTGAATAAAGCAAATCTCTCCAAGACCACTAAGACTTATTGCTGTTGAAATAGTCCTCAAGCAAACAAATTTGGCATTCAGATTTCACAGAGATGAAAAACAGCACTGTGCTTTTTAGTACTAGGGAGACAAAAAATAAAGAGGCTTGGTAAATGAAATACAGGAAACTTCCACAGAATTTGGTGCAAAAATAATTTCTATTATCCAAAAAGGAGTCAAATTAATCCTTTGCAATAGAAGTTCTTAGTAAGCCCAAAATTTGAGATGGCTATTGCCAACCATTGATACAATGTCCCAGAAAAAGTAATTTATTGATTGTGCAAAAGAGCAGAACTGTCTGCAGGTGGACGATATAGCTAATTGACCCTTCATATTGAGAGCAGATATAATCTGGTTCAAGCTCCATTTTATTTATCTTCTGTTTCATTGCTTAGCAGGCTGCAAGGTTAAGGGCAATCCTTTCACACTACCTGACAATGTGAAGACAGCTTTTCCATATTTGAACAATAAAATCCTGTTCAAAAGGCTAGAGGACAACCAATTAAAATTCTCCAGTAAAGGTAATCTGAAAATATGATCTATAACTGAGAACAGAAAAATCTGAAGCAGATCACTGCTTGAAGTAATGTGCTGATTACTTCCTACTGCAACGTGTACTGTTGGACCTCATTACAAGTGTGGGAAGAGGGTTTTGATTGTGGTTGGGTTTTGTGTATTAAAACAGATTAGTCTAAATATGAAGAATAAATAATAACGCTTTTTTTTTTTTTTTTTTTGAGCTGGGTAAGAGTAAGTTGGGGCACTATAACCGAAGTTGCATGTGCTTGGAGGGCCAAATCTTCTCCCTGCTGGGTAGCCAAAGTAAACAAGTTGTTCAATAGTTTGAGGATGAACTGAAAATATTTCTATCAGTAATAGTTTACATGTAAAACCAGAAAATAACTGCTGTGTTATATTTGTGGCATCTCCTGCAACTCTTGTGCTTATACCTCAGATGTAAGAATTATCCTGACATGCCTATAGACAAAAATATCAAAACCTTTTATTCTTCCCATCCCTTTTTCACATACTAAAATGACATAGGGATAACAACTTTAAGTCTACCAAGTCAGCTCTTGCTCTTAAAGTGCAACACATAGAATTTTAATACTAATTTCAAAGATGCCACTTTGCAGAAATCAATGTTAAAAAATATATATACCTACTGTTGGTTATAGGGAATTTAAATATTCACTACTGCTGTACCTGTTACTAGTTTATATGTTTTGTACTAAAATGGCCCTTTCTTGCCTTAGATATAAAAAAGTCCCATGCAAAGGAAGTCTCTTGCTTTACAATAAATATTAAGTGTATCCAAAACCTTATGTTTTTGAGGTTTTTTTTTAATAAAATAGATATATTGAAGCTAAATATTAGCAAAACCAATTTAGATCTGAAGCATGGTTGTGTAAGTGTGAATTTTCAAATGTGTCCTTGAGTTTCTCTTGCTCTAGTCAGGTCTTGTGAGATCCCACCAGGAATGGTACAGCCAGCTCTGGGCTCCTCAACAGAAGAACATGGAACTAATGGAGCAAGTCCAGAGGGGGGCCAAAAATGTGATAAGAGCACTGGAACACCTCCCCTTCAAAGACAGGCTGAGTAGGTTCGACCTGGAGAAGAGAAGATTGCATGGAGGACTCATGCTTGCAGTTGCAAAGTAGTGAATTAATTACATCTTTTATTTTCACATTCAGCTTTTGCTCCACCTATTAAACTGTCTTTATATACACACAGGAGTTCTCACTTTTACCTTTCTGATTCTCTTCCCCCCTCCCATTGCAGAGGAATGAGCAACTGTGGGAGATTGATTTGCCAGCTGGGATAAGCCCACAACAAAGTCAGTACACTTACGATTGATGCATATTCCACAAACGGAGTTGCTAGTTTGTTATCTTTTTATAGATTAAATTCCATAGCACTTTTCAGTACAGAGCTCACATAAAAACACCATAGTTGTGCAGAAGTAGGCTTCTTAGTTAATCCTTAGCTGTTTGAAGAAGCACAAGATTTCCATCACCATTGTGCAAAACTCATTCTTCCTTTAAGAGTCTATTAGTAGATCCTATTGCAGCAAGTTCTTATCTTGTAAATGAATGTATTTCTGTAAGTAAACATATGAGGCTGTTTGTCTAGCTGTTGTGTATCAATTTAGCTACATAAAGCAGACTTAAAGTGTTTATTACCTCAGGAAAGAGAAAGAAAAGTGGCAAATGGGATCTATTGTATTTTTTGTATAGTTTATGCTTTGCATTTTCTTGGTAATAATTCAGTCCTGGCTAGTTTCAGACTCAGTAATTATTTCTTAGATTGTTACAATAAACACAAGGACTGCACTACTGACATACACTTGAAATTAATCATACAAGTTGCATCCCTTGTGTTTTAGATATTCAATAATTATCAATGAACACATGATTTTACTGCAGCCTTGTTTTGTCTTTCTTCTTATGCAAATCATAAAAGTAAAAAGTGAAGCAACAGCTAATTCAGACAGATACTACTTAATCTAGCACTAAGACAGCATCACTTGAAGAGCAAGAATTGAAGAATTTCTACATTAATCTAGTATTAGGTAAATTATCTCATACAGGCAGCTGGCATTGCAAAACACTGAAGACAAAACCAACAAACCAAAATTCACAGAAGCTAAATACCTGGGCTGAATCATAAAGAGGGGTAAATGCTCTTCAATAATCTGAAAGAGTGGGAAGAATGCTTTTAAGGGTCATGAGGAGAATGACTAGACATGGGAAAATATTGGAATGACATTTTGAAATGAAAATTTAGGATTAAAATAGGCAGAATCACCTTCCAGTGCAAAAAGCTTTACTGAGCTGTAACTTTTACTGAAGCAGGATGGAGAAAATGTGAATGCAAAGGAATGAGAGAGGAAGAACCATAAAACTATATATCATAAACCTGAGAGTTCTAGGTTGAGTCTTGATTTGCAAGCCATTGAATTAAAAACCATGGGGACGTACATTTGCGGATTAGAGGAAACTGCTTTTTATTCAGAAATTAATAACTCGTTCCTCTACAGCACAATAAGACTGTAGCTTTCTGGAGTTCTAGACTGCTTCATTCTAGAGGTAAAGCTCAGGACAGCTCTACAAGTAAGCAAGAAATAACCAAAAATAAAAAAAATCCAATTCATTTAAGGGATTATTTCCATTTGATAGAAACATGACAGACATTTTGAATTTTTACTTCAAAACAGAGAAATAGATCTCATTTAATTGACTACCTGTTTACATTTAATATAGACTTACTAGCTAGACTTTTTCCTGTTTTACAGGTGGTTTACAGTCCATTCATCTCTTGTTTGTCTCAAATTCTTAGGAATTTAAATATAATTCTTTTAACTCTAACAATTGTTAAATTCCTAATTCCATACATTCGTAAAAAAACCCACAAAGTCAAATTTGAAGATGCCCAAACTTCGAGACACTGATTCTGTCATGTTCAAAGGATAACGAACCAAAATTATAACTTTTTTTCCTGAACTCAAATTTGTATATATAAAGATTAAACATATTTTAAAAATATGTAATAAATTAATAAACAATCTCCAAATATGACAGCCAGTATCAAACCTATTTCAAGTTCCTGGATAATTTTTGTGTTCTTCACAGAAATTCTCCTCATTACTAAACTAAATTCTGCTTTTTTCCCCAAATTGGTTTCTTTTTCCAACTATTAGAGAGTTACTATTACTTTACTTTCTTCCTCTTCCCTGACAATTTTACTAAACATTAGTCAACCTTGTACATTGTGATTTTCCACAGATTTTGTGACCTGTTTTTTGTGGTAAAATTCACCTAAGCTTCATAAATTGGCACACTGATCCACAGGTATTTATATATATATCCTATTAGTTTTTCAAAATGTCCATCATCATCCCTCTGAACCTGATGATATCCTGAGGTCCATCCTAAGCTGCAATTGTGAAATCAGGATCAAAAAGGCCTCATATTTTCTATTTGCAAATATTTAGAACTATTGAGGCATGCTAGACATAGCTCCAATACTGCTTACATTTAAATTCTTTTTAATACATGCTGTGACACCCCTTGAATAATTCATGCCTCCAAAAAATTAGAGCAGCACAGATTACTGTCAATCTGTCTGCATGTTTCACTGCTCTTCAAAACAAAACCATGTTAATTCCTAATTCTATATCCTATCCTGATTTTTTCCTTTGATTACAAGGGAAAAGATTTAATTTATGTTGCTGAAAAAGACATCAGGATCAAACTCATTATTTGTAGAGTATAGCGACATACAAGAAGAGAAATATTAATCCCTAGCATTGACATGACAAACTCTTCTTTGGATTGAGTGAAAATTTCACAATAATAATTTTATAACCTATATTTGACACAAAATACAAGAATATGAACAGAGGTTACTTCTGAGGATGTTATGGCCAAATCACCCATGTACAGTAAAAAAAGTGAATAATAAGGAAGTGGATATTACTTGAAGTGAACGTTTGTAAAGAGTATTACTACCTTACAACAGAACATTTTTTTTCAGGAATGGGAGGAAAGAACAGTTCATATTCTTAGAGACTAAACACTGGATCAGTGTTAGCTTAATTCCTACTGTTTCTCCTTGCAAAACTGATGTCAATATGAAGAGGTCAGCTTAGTGGAGAAGTTTAGAGTGGTTAATCCTGTCTGTTGGTATGGGAAAAAGACAAACTCTTCACCGCCTCTCCTTAAATACTCATCTCAAATATTTTGCTCTTGCTCACATATACAACATTCTCTATAGTAATGACACCATTTCTTGTCCTTCAGAACATTGGGTCTAAAAAGAAAAAAATAAACCCCCATTCTCAGCATGAGTTTCCTTTTTCAGGATGTCCCAAGGACTGAGCATATGCCTGTCATGGAATGGGATGACTAACAAAAAAATTTCTTATACCAGTCTTATGGAGAGCTTCAGGTTTCGAAACTGTTCTAGGGGATGATTATCATGTCAGAGAATTTCCTCTCATTAGACACAATCCCTCAGCAGATTCTTCCTGTAGTGAAGACTGTTTTTTAGACCTCGGGTTAGGGACAACTTTTTTCATTCCTTCCCTCAGGGAATTTGCCGCTCATGAAAGTGCTGGCTCAACAGTCCTGAGGTTGAAGTTGTTATCCACAACATTAATGAATAATGCAATATAGCCTCTAAAACTGTTTCTTGTGAAATGAATGGGGTTATTTGGGTCATACCAGAACTGCTAAGTAAATTATATTTTTTATAGGAAATGTTCTTTCTATAGTGAATGCTATAAGGTAGTGTAGTAAGAAAATACATTAATTTGAATTTTTTACACATATGTATTTCTAAGAACAACTTTACTTCAGTATGATTTAGAAAATACATTGGGAGATGGTGAATTTGTGACTAATTTGAAAGTCAGATTGTTATTAAAAGCACTGAAATAAGGAATAATAGAAGGTTATTTGTTGTTGGGTTTTTGGGATGGATGCCATCTAGACTGGAATAACCCAAATGCTGTAATGCAAACATTCTGCAGATACAAACTCAAACAAAAAAATTGGCACAGTTGCTGTACTATAATGTAGCAATGTATTTCTAGACTATAAGTAGTCATTCCTAAAAGGTGTTTTAACTAAGCAAATCAAGAGAATCCAGTTCAACAGTTTTCATGGTAAGATTATACAAAAACATTTACAGGGATAAAAAAAGGAGAGAATGGTAATTTTGGTGATGTAGAAAATATTGCATATTTTTCTGATGGCAATTATGTTGATTGTAAAAATTTAATTTCCTTGCTTCCAAAGATACTAAAATCAAAATTCAAATCTCACCTTAACAAAAATCTACATGTCTTAACTGTGCCCTTGTCTGCAGCAAAATTGAAAGCATATGGCTTACTTTTTACAGTTATGTTCCCACTCATTTCTGGCAAAACGACTGTTTTAAAGAATGAGAAAAGGGAATGTTATCTTTTGTAAAAATGCATTCATGACATAAGAATACTTATGCAATTAATGAAAAAATCTTTTCAGAAAGGTCATGTTTCCTGCTCTTCATTCAAGAAGACAACAAGGAAAAACCACACATATTACTCTCCTCATTGACCTCTAAATGATATCTTCTAACCAATAATCTTCAAGCATCATAGAGAACTAAGGATAGGAAAAAGGTGCAGCTTCAGCTAATAATAATTTTTATTATTGTCAGGTAATAATTTGAAACACATATCTGGGTGACTATCACCCCCTTTTTATGCTTACCTTCTCTACACAGTAAGTGGTCTTTGAAACTCACTGATGATATTCATATCTAATTGGCACATGACAACGTCTTAGTGCTCCCAGTATCTATTACTATTTTAATATATAAAATATGCTGTCCATAAAATTAATCTCATGCAACATCAGATATTACAGTTGTGTGAGATAAACACACTTGGGATTTTCATCTTTCTTCTATAGTTCTGTAAACTATTTCATGGTCCGTGACTTAACTGCCAAGAGAACACAAACAAGTTTGCTTTGTTTTAGCTGTAATGCAGTTCTGCTCCACTCAGCCTCTTGACACTCAGAGGGCAGTTCTTAGCAAGCTGGTGCCTCAACTTTAAGTACAATCTAACTTTTCTCTTTGCATCACCAAGAAAACCGAATACCACAAGTTAGCCTAAGTGTCTTTTTCCTCTATTTTTCCACAAACCCTCACTTGGTGGATTCCCTTTTAACAACGCCTTGAATGAACAGCTGCTTTCTATCCCTTCATCTTCCTCTTGGATATCAAGGATTACTTACAAAACAGTACTGCAGTAAAAGTAGACTAGACATATCAAAGTGCAGAGTAAATTAAGGCATCTCTCTACTAAAGTATGGCTCATGTCCAGATATTGTATTTATTCCAAATACTCTCGCCATCTGAAGCCCAGGAACAAATAAAATAATCTGCTTAGCTCTTTCCAGAGTTACATGATTGTTATAATGTCAACTGAAAAATATAAAACTGATGTTTTCATGGACATGAAAAAATATATGCTGGGACATGAGAACTGCAAAGGGTAGGATTAAATTTCCATACACTTTCATATCTTGCAGCTTGAATAAAATAGTTTCTAGTGTATGAGGACCCCTTACCAAATAAAACTCAGAATCCAGACTTTTTGCTAAAATCCCTTTCTAGTACCAGAATGGGGTCAGGGACAGAATCCTTCTAGTGAGGAAGAATTTTTTGCACTTGGAATTGCAAAATTAAGAAGAAAGTTTTTGGGGTCCAGTGTACATTATAACCTTGTGATTGCCAGCCTAGGCAACATAGAATAGGTGTGACATTTTGAAAAGACATTTTTGAGAAAGCTCTGCTAACTAAATTCAATAGAGGTTGCTCACAAACAGGTACACTAATGATGAGTCAGTGGAGCCCTCCCTCTCCTATGTACATGCACACTCAAGCCTTTTAATCGACAAACATGCCTATGCAAATAAAAAAAGTATTAACCCAAATGGTCAGTGGCTTCAGGGAAGACCAGGACATACAGACTCTCTTTATTTGGGTTAGCTGTTGAAGGATGATAGTAAACTAATAAAGTACAACAAAACATGTTCTGCTAGCCAGCCCTGTAGCAAACTACATTGCAGTCATGCCAAGAGAGTGTCTTTTGTCATCTGCTTATGATGTCTATTGCCAAGAAAAATTTTGTAAGCTGCCTTTTCTAAGAGTGACAACTGCCAGCCTTGACGGTAATTATGGGTTTTCCAGACAGCTGTGATAGTATTTAGATGTTGGCATGATGAAGTGAGCTGAAATGGGATGTAGATAGAGAATAACCTGGCATACCAGTGTCATGCACATGTGAACATCTTAACTACATTAAAATTTATATGGCTGCTGAATCTGGTGCTTGATGGATTCTCATTTTGAATGAGGTTTGTAGGATGAATCAGATATCAAAACTATGCCCAAGTTCTTCCTGAACATTCAAACATATCTTGTAAATTCTATTTTAACTTGAGGACATGCTTAATGGTGTGTAAAAACCTGAAACTGGAAGCTCACAAAAGATCTCAGGTAATGAGACCTCAGCTGAAGGTCACTAAATATTCCTACCTGGCAAAAGTGATGGCATACCTAAAACTCTAACTTTAGAGTCAAAGTTTTAACAAGGCCTTATGTATTAAACTTTCTATTTAACAGTGCATATGTTATACACAGTGTGGACTAAAACCAACCATCGTCCTGTACTCACATACTCTTATCTCTTAGAAGACAAAGAAATGTGTTGGCAAAAATTTTGATTCACTGCAGCTAACCAGGATATATCTGTACTTAGAGAAGCATGAAGATCTAGGGAAAGCTACCTAAATACCCATAATAAGTTTATAGTAAACTTATCCTTTTCTATATCCTCTGAAATGAAAACTCAAATGAAATAAAGATACATCATTGATCACTGTTGCTGTAAGCAGATGACTAAATGAGTATGGTCTAGATATGACAGATTAGCATGATGTTTCCAACAAAAAAAAGCAAGTGAAAATGCTGCACAAGAGTCAGTGAACTGGAAAACTGGAGTATGCCAATGCTTATCACAAAGCCGATTCTTGTAACAATGCATAATTTGACATCATTTCAATTTATTATCCATCTGACATATTTATTGTGTTCTTCCTTATTAAATTCTGCTCTACTTGGAACAAAATCTGCCTCTCTGACCTATAATGAAATTTCAAAGGCTAAAGAATAATTATTGAAATTAAAGCCTTATAATAACTATCCAATACCTTCCCACACAATCTTTTCTTGTGCAGAAAGTGCTTCCACTGTTGGTCGTCTCCTTGTTAATTTTTTTGCTGTTAATTCCCTCTGTTCTCCCCTCTTTAAGCGCATGGGGGTGAAAATGAAATGCCCTGCTGCAAGTTCTGTAACTGTACTGAATTATACGAACACAGTAAATACAAGTTGCATGAAACTCAGTTACATTTTTACAGTCAAATAAATAAGTGAACACTCAAGCCAAAGTCTTCCAAAAATATGAGGAAATGGTTGAGGGGGAAAAAAGGTATTCTTTAATTGCATACATTTTTGTAGGGTGTGAAAACTATGTCTATAAAATCTGAATTGAATTACACTTACTATTCAGAGTTCCAGCTAGTAATAATTCAATATCAAGAAAAAAAATTGACTTCAGTCAGTTTCACTAGAAATTACATGAAAGTTTGGAGAAGCTATTGGAGAGCAACCACTAGATACAAACATCTCCCTTTAAAAATGCATACTAAATACTTTGTAATGTAAGCTAACATAATCTGCATTTTGAAATGGAGTCATTATTCATTTTAACATTATGTTTCTTACACATTGACACAATCCCTCCCTCCCTTTTAAGTCTTGAGATGATAGTCCACATATTTGAGGAGTTGCTACCATACCAGCTTTTTCTCTGATTTTACAGGTATCTTTCTAGGTTAAACCTGTCCAAATTAAAGTCGTCAGCTTCTAATACATAAGCCTTTTTGCCTTAAAAAGAAGCAAACTAAAAAGTCTATTTATATATAGTTGTCATGACAGAAAATTAAGAGACCATGACTCCATAAAGACCTCAAAAGTTCAATTATCCACAGAATATACAAGTTTAGAAAAATAATTTTTAACAATTAAATTTTATTGGATATTTGACTATTGCAGTTGGCAAGCCTACAAAACCCTGATGCACATAAGCTTATGCTTAAGTGTTTTTCTTGTTCCTGGACCACCAGGATTTGAACAAATTATGAGGGAGCTTAATAGGAATAAACTGTTAATCATTAACTAAATATTAACTCAACACTTCATTCATAAAACCAGCACAGGAAAGCTAGTATTTTGATTTATTTCAGATACCCCAGATTTTGACATTGTCTGAATAGAAATCTGACTTCTAAAGCTAAACAAGAAGGGAAGAATTTCTACATTTAAGCCTCTTCTACACTGAAGCAGTAATAAGAGTGTGACTGTGAGGAGATCAAAAGAAGGCAGAGGGAAATTATCTACTCCAACATGTGTTAATCTATCTTGTTTATAAGTTATGAAGGAAGCTATGTATTCCCCAAATTCAAGCACTATATAGAGAACAAAGATGCAGCATTCTTTTCAATAAAATTTTCCCCTCAAATTTGTTCAGTTTATTCTGGTGAAGTCAAATTTCGGGGTGAAACTAATTACAGCCTTCTACTGTCTAACAGGGCTGGCAACTGACAATATAGTACCAGATCCATTTCTTTTTCTCAGATCTGCATAGTGAGATAAGGAAAAGCATGGTTCTGACAGGATCTACATAAAATTATTAATAAAATACTGGTCACAGAATGATAGCTGTTACCTAGAGCTGCAGCACTAGCTCCACATTCAAAACTTTTCAAAATTTTTGAAAAAGACACATCAGGATTCTAGGCTAAATAAATTAAAATTACCATTTTTGAGACACAGATTTACTCAATTTTTAAATCAGTCTGCTAGTTTTTCTTGGTTGCTTTCAATTTCTAACAGTTTTCATGGTAACTAACTTATATTTTTATATTATGAACTTCATTAAAATATTTTCCTTTTGGCCCACTCACACACCTTTTAATTCCACATGCAGCTGGGTATTCTACAAGCTCCACAGAGCACAGCTGCTCTCACTTGTCCAGGAGCATCAAAGCAACGCAACTGCCACCTACATATACTCTTCTAATATTATATAGACTCTAATTCATACACTATGGAGTCAAAAAACATACTTTAAAAATGAAGCAAAGAATGCAGGACATGTCAGGATCATCCTACATATTTCTGTGTGCATTAAAAAAATAAAGGAGTGCACACAGTTCTGTGCTGACTGTAAAATATGAATTGCATAAATATTTAATGAAATGGTTCTCAAGAGTTCTCTTCAGATTCAGGAATGAAAATCATGGTTAATGAGTGGTATTTTTCTGCTCAATAAAAAAATGGAGGGAAGAGAATCAAACTCAGTTTGCTCACATGTTGAAAGGCAGGTAGAGTCCCATCCAACAGCTCTGTTCCACAGACACCTCTTTAAAATACTTGCATGTCCAGGTTTCCAGTTGGAGATATGATGCCACAACTGAAGAGGTACATGCAGAAGTAAAAACACTAAACTCTGGAAAGAAGTAGCTTAAAGTAATAACCTGAACATTGACCACCTCTATCTTTATTATATAACTTGACAGACAATTTTGAATTCATCACTATCCCATTGATATTATAAGTAATGTTCTCTTTACCAAAAATCTCCTGAATGATCATGAAAGGTCAAACCATTTCCAACTATCATGAAACCAGCAATAAATACCCATAAAATTTAGTTTGTCTTCAACCACTATGCTATATTTACTTCATAACCAAAAGTAATATAGTTAGAGAAGTTGGAAAGTAGATTTGGAGAAAATATGTATTTTAAGTATTTTAAATACATCTACAAATCCAGAAAGGTGACCTATATCTGAGCAGTAACAAATGTAATATATTTATTGGCAAGAGAAGAGAATGATTCAACCGAGTACAGACCAATTATCTTATCTCTGTAACATACAAAATTAAGACTATATTTTAAGTAATAATCATTAGACACACACAGTAAGTTAGAAAACCCAGCATGGGTTTACAAATAACATGCATTTTACTTGAAATCTATTTTTGAAATTCACTTTCAGTATGATGAAAGCATGACATTAAGCATGATATAGTCCATTTGTGGAAATTAAAGCCTCAATTTTTTATCATTTTTTAATGAGGAATCAAAATAGGAAGGACGCTGGTTTAAAATGAAACCTTGAAATGTTCAGTGATGATAGATAGTGGCAGGAACTTTAGCCTTGAGAGAGGATAATAATAATGCTGTTCAAGATGGTTTTGGGATTTTTTTCTTGAAAGTGCAACTGTAATATGCTAGAATGTCAAAGTACTTGGCAAAAAATGTATCCTTTGTTTGGCTAATAAAACCAAGGTAGTATAGATACTGCCTACAAATTAATGATGTGTTCCACCTAGACAGGAGAGAAAAGTGGAAGATTATTAGTGAGCAGAGTAAGTGGCAGAACAAGGGTTTAATTCCAATCTACATCCACCAGCTTCACATTAGACTTGGAGAAGTCTATTAGTAAAAAGAATAAGAAAAGGAAATCTTTTAGGTAGAATTATCAGGACAAAAAATTGTGAAACTCTCCTCCAGACTTTATGGGGTCATCATGATCATCATTTCTGACCATCAACTCATCAGAAAAATGGAATGAGTTTCTGGATTTGATGAAATAAAAATTGGAGACTAAGTTTATTTTGCAAGTCAAAATTGTTGCTTTTTCTGAAGAGAATGTTAGAGGCTTGGATAACTTTTGCATAACAGGTATCAATACAGTAACTGAGCCCTACGGAAATGTCTACAGATAGAATCATTTGCAAAAAATCCAGATGAAATACCAGTGCAAAGAGGCTTCTCACAGTTAATTTTTATTCTGAAGTTTCATAGTTGATGAGTGCCATAGAGACAGATAAAACTATAAAAAATACCTTTTTTATTTCACTTGAATGGGGACAACCAACTTCAACAGTATTTAATACATGAATGCACCAATGTTTTGAATTGTTTGGCTGTACAGACATACTTTTTCATCCTTCATGTCTTTGACATCAGTGCCCAATGTGGCAAGCTTCTGAAGGTTTGCCAGATGGGAAATTGCTCAGAGGGCAATGTAAAAAGCAGAATCATACTCCATATCATGGTCTAATCCAGTGCTTAACCTTAGGAAAGGAATGTCATGCTTTGAAAAAGCATGTATTAAAAACTGCAACACTGAAGCAGCAACATCCCATGTATTTTCAAGTCTAGTTAGATGAAGTGCAGAAAACACCACAAAGAATGAGTTTATTACAAAGAGAAACAGCAAAATATATACCAGATAAAGTGGTTTTCCTGTTTTAAGTGAACAGAGTTCTGAAGAGGAGCCAATTTTGCACATAAATTTACAAGCACACAAACCATTTTTCAATACCCTACAGTAAGGATAATACAAAGTAACCATTTATACACAGTATCACTTCAATATCTTCAGGAAATTGAAAGCACACATATGCACTATCTTGATAGACATACAAATTGAATATCTGCTTTTAGAAGTTAAAGGATCACACATCACATACAGCTAAGCACAGCCTTTTTCACCGAAAAATTGATGAAATATATCTGCCACTGGAATGCTTTTGTTAACTCTGTGAAGATAGATGTGTAAAGATGAAAAAAGAAATCCATGTAAAGTTGAAAGCAGTCAACAGTAAATTTACTATCTTAAAAGACTGAAACTTGCACAAAAAGTTGATATCCAGATAGCCAAGATGCAGATCTATACAAGGAATTGAGAAACAAAAACTGAATCAACAACAAAAAAATTACAGTACATTAAAGCTTGGGATGTTCCAATACTAATTTCATTTGGAAAGCTGAGTAATTAGTTTCCAGATTCTCTATACCTTAAGTATCATATTGCACTTTTTCTAATGATAGGAGTAAAAAAGATGATGATAAAGTTATTGAAATGCCTTGAAACAAAATAGTTGCCTTCCACTTCTTCTGTAAAACTACCTATTTTGCTTTGCAATTGTTCAGTGGAAATTTACATTGCCAGGCAAGGTTATGTTAGTAAAGAAACATTGTTATTGAGATGTATACTTTTTTGCTTCTTAAAAACTTGGTACAAAGTCCATATATAGGTGAAAAGAGTTGCAAAGGATTTACGATTACCACCTCAGTCTCAGAGTCAAGTGGGTCTGTCACACACAGGATGCTCAACAATTTGCAGAAAGATAAGAAGTGGATGAAACCACTTTCAAGCTGACATTTACTTCAAACCACCTATTTTCTTTTTCAGAAAACCTGGACCAAGAGTCAACAATTTCCACAGAAGTTAAGGTCAAAGGAGATATTTAAGCACCTGCAAATGAAGATGGCATATTTTGCAGATCGAATGAAGACCCAAGACTACATGAAGATAAAAAGAGAAACAAAAAGGCAAATAAATGCCATATTTAGGTGTTCAATAGATTTGCTTATACTGCATTATCTGTTATTATACAGCAAAATATTTTAGACATTAATGTATTAATTTTCACAGAATCACAAGGTTGGAAGAGACCTTCAAAATCATCAAGTCCAACACCTTCCTTAACACCTCAACTAAACCATGGCACCAAGTACCACACCCAGCCTTTTTTAACACATTCAGGGATGATGACACCACCACCTCCCTGGGCAGACCATTCCAGTATTTTCTCACTCTTTCCATGAAAAGATTTCCTAATCTCTAACCTACATTTCCCTTTTTTAATGTTCTTTCGTTTTATACAGACATGTTAATAAGCACACTAGACATATTGAACTCGATTAAAGTTTACTCTACAGCCTGTAATTTTCATAAATACCAATGGGTGATTTCTCTCTTGAGCTAATTTAAATGCAAGTTGAATACTATTTGGCAGATAGGAATCTCTAACTGGTACTTATTTCTGGTCATGCACATTTAGAGTAAATACAGAGGAAGTGTAACCAAGAAACCAGCCTCCAGAATATTTCTGACATTCAACTGGATCCCCATAATATTAAAATATGAGAAAAATATTCCTAAGCCTTGTTAATATACTTCTGACAGGTAGCACAATATAGTATCTTGACTAATGCTGCTTCAAAAGAACCTGGCAGGAAGGCTATTAGTAACAAGGATTTTCCTGAGTGCAAGAAAGTCTAGTATATCTTGTCCAAATCCATTTTTCTTTAACATCCATTCATGTCTCTGAACTTTTGTGCTAAAGCTAAGAAAATAACCTAAGGAGGTATTATCTTTCCTATTACAATTTTTACAGCGCTACCGTGGTCCTCCCAATTTTCTTCCTTTTACTCAATTTTTAAAACCCATCCTGCTTTTCTTCCCTGAAGAGTGCTTGTAAGACCAAGAAATTATTAATTTTTTGTTCATCCTGGGTTTTTTTCTTCAGTTGGCAATGAATCTCAAAATCATGGAAGTGTTCATTTCAATGCAGTATATTACCACCAAACCATAGGTTTTTATTAATTTTTATCTATTGAATAAGTCTGCAATTTGGTCTAAGTCATGGCATTTCACTCTTATACTCTTTTGGAACATGTTTGGGGGTGAAGCTTCTTTTTCTCAAGTGTGGCAGTGCCAAACAATTCACAGTGGCTACTGAAAGATATTTTCCTTTTAATCTACTGATTTCATCTCTTTCCTCAGGTACATTTGAATTGTTAAATGGTAGAATAAGCCAAAACTGAATTTTTGCTCACTTCAGATTAGTTTCTGTGTCATAAAAGACTAAACCTCCTGGCTTACTCCAGAGTGGAAATAATGTTTTTCAGGAAAGTAGTTATCTCTCAGGATTTGGTTGGAGCAGTTGGTACCCTTGTAGCTATCTCCAGAACCATAAGTTTTGCTATTAGGATCACTTTGTCTTTGACTCCCATCACCAGGCTGCCTCTTCTGAGAGGTGCCTCTTACCCCAGAGTTGTCATCAGTCCATTTATTGTTATTGACAAACACTATTATCAATTAAAGTTATTTTCATTTGTGCAGCACATTAAGCATCCAGTCTGCTATGCTGTACTGACAAGCACTGAAATAAACTGAAGTTTAGCCAACTTTCACAGACTTAACTGGAGATCAATCATGGCTTAAGCCACCATTTCCCAAAACCCATTAGCCCTACCAGGACCCATATGTACTTCCAGAACATGACATTCCAGGCTGACAAGACCTCTCAGCAAAATCAGTACATGCACCCATATTTTGATACAGCAGTACTACACTGTAATTGATTTCTTCTTCCCTAAAGACTGCCAAAGCCTGCCTCATCTGTTAGAACTATGATATTTCTGAAAGGTCACTCTCCCTTAAGCAATATGATAAATTATTTTTATTATTTGCCTTTTGCTCTCCCCCTCCTTGCAAAACGATCCAAACCTGTAATTCAGCTGTTTCCTCAAGCCACTGACTCAACTAGGCATAGAATTGACACTCAAGCATGGATACCTCAGAGCGTTTCTTATAATTATTTCTCTTTACCCTCAAAAGTCTTCCATAGGAGAAGTGTGCCCAGTTCAATTAAGCCTTTATCAAAGAGAACTGCCAAGAATGTAGTCAAGATTAATTAACACAAATGAGGTACAGCAAGTTACCCTTCCAACCCCACACAGCGAATAAGCCCTTGCAGCCAATTCCCTATCCTGCAGAAAATGTTTGCAGAGACTGTTCCTTAGATGACTCACTTGTCTAAATCCTTGTCATGCACACATTTGATACTGAAAGACACAAAATATCAATGGTTAAAGACTTCCATTGGGAGTTAGTGACTGTAACACTGATTTATACATACAATTATGTAGACATTTTGTGTATATGTATACTAGGAAGAGTTAGATACAGATAATTAAGCTTCACAAGATTTTTAAACTCTTGACCCCCTTCTAAACAAACAGAGAGAGAACTTTCATCTTTCCTAATATTAAGATGCAAGACTGTTGAGAAATCAAGCATTTCTTACTACTTCAAAATAAGATAAAAACAGATAGCACCGATTTCACTGATTTTCTAAACTTCTCCTTTTTCATTTGTGTGGTTTTTTGCTCTCCTTCCTAGCATTCAAAACCAACTTTTTTTCTGAAAAACTTGGAAAGAGATTACATATTAGAAGTAATAAAGAATATTTAATATGACTTCCTTTCTAACTGTATATAAAACTAGAAAAACCTACAAGGAAGGAAGTATAATGTCTAATGAAGTTATTCCACATTAAACCATAAGAAGGAGATGAACAAATGTCTTATGTGATAATTTGTATTTAACACCAGCATAAAGAACTCAGTAAAGATACAAACTTTTTTTTAATAATAAGGGAATATTACACATTTTTCCATCACAGCCAGCCTTATAATGAAGCTTGTAATAGAACAAAAAAAGAAATATTACCAAGGCAGATTTGCTCAGTAAAAACAGTAGCAAAATTTAAAGTAATTGAGAGCACTTGGAAACAGACTACACATATTCATTGCCTTTTTTTTACATATCTGCTTATAAAAAAAAACAAAACAACATTCTGAGAGGAAGGGGAAAAGAGGTTAATAAAACTGACATTTCAGCACTCAGTTAGTAATTTGCAATACATAATACCTATAAGTAAAACATGATTTTGTCAACAATACATATGATCTACAGGACCATAACAGTAGCCCAGAAGTAGCAGGAAAGTGGGTCAGAGAAACAAGTAAAGGTGACAGAAATATGATTCCCAGTGCACATTTCTAACATTTTGTAGCAGAGACAAAAAGTTGTATCCTCTCCCTAGCATGAGGGTTTGGAAGAGGAAAATAACTGGTATACAGCAGCTCCCACTTACCAACAGCATCTAGGCACCATACTGCTCTACATGATCACACTGTCAAGGGCAAAATGCAACTTAAATTGTAGCATAGAAAATACTCTAAAACTAATTATTGCTCATACACTGTTGCAAACAGCTGTCCCTTATTTCAACCTTATCATGCTTTCCAGTATGACCTTTGGAGGATACCAAGACTTTAGTATGGTACCACATACTTTTACTAATGTTTCATAATGTGTTAGCATTAACAAGGCCCATTGCAGAACAACAAGGGCAGGCAAGAGATTCAGATTTCTCTTAATGCTTATTTTCAGAAAAAAACATCCTTAACACAGATCGGCAAATGTCACAAAACAAAACCATACGAACTTACTAAGCAAAAAAAAAAAACCCAACAACCCCCATAGTATAATCTTGACCAGCCATTCTTAGTACCTATGGACGTCATCTTAATTACGTTCTTCCCAGGAACCAGCCTTCTCACCGTTTTCACTCTAGGTGCTAAAGCTAACAGACTTGAAAGTTAGGTTTTTATCCAGAACAGAATCAAGCATGACCTCATGATCACCTGATAACCTACCCTTGATTAGCGACACATTGGTTTTAATTATCCACCTGCTTTCAATTAAGTACCAGGAAATCCATCCTATTAACAGTACAAACTAATCACCCTTGCACACAAACAGGAGTTCTTTTTCTCTTAGGTTACATTTGAAGAATAAAAATAGTTAAAATAATATTTCATCTTGTAACAATCTTGATAAAAATAATAACAAACCACCTATTTTAAAATCTATAGATAAATTAGTATTATGCACTAAAAAG